>NW_027222034.1:10000-27500 GCF_041296265.1 Equus caballus
GTGCCGGCGTCCCACGCCGGGCGCCTGGCGCACGGGCGCCACCCAACCGGAGCCGAGAGCACTTTGCCCGGGGCCACCACCGGCCTCGGTGGCCGGAGGCGACACCCGCGCGGCGAGGCCCATTTCGGTCCCGGCCGGTGGGCGGCGCGGCCAGGCGTCTGCCCGGGCGGGGGAGCACCGGCGGCAACGGGGAGCGCGGCGCGCGCCTCGACGGAGGGAGCGCGGGCTCGCGGGAAGGCTCCCGGGGACGGCCTCGGGCGCGGACGGGCCACCAGGAAAACACACGCGGGATCCCACCGCCAACGACACGCGAGGGCGGTCCCACGACGCCTGGGACGCCGGCCGGCCTCAGCCACCCTTCGGCCTCCCGCGGGCCCGGCCCCACCGCCGGGGCCTACGTGAGGCGCCCCCGCCGCCGGGGGCCGCCCCGTCCACCCAGCCACCCGTCTGCCTGTCTGGTCTGCTCCGGGACCCACGTCCCGAGGGAACGCGCCCGAGAGCGGCGGCGGCCCCCACCCATGCCCGCACGCCACCACCGGCTGCGGCTCGGGACGGGAGCGAGCGGAGAGCCAGCCGCTCGCGGCGGGGCGGAGCCCGGACAGGGCCGGGCCCTCTCCCCACCCCAGCACGCGACGGGAGAACCACGCGCACGCTCGCGCACACGCGCGGCCCCGCGCCCAACGACGGCCCGGCCGGGCGTGACCCTCCCCCGACTCGGAGGGGGGAGGCGCCGGCCGCGGTAGGCAAAGAGCGGCTCTGCCCACGCGCCACGATGGTGGCGTCCGTGGCTACTACGCGCAGAGGAGGGGCGGCGGCTGGGGGGTCCGGTACCCCAAGGCACCCTCTCGGATCGCTAGAGAAGGCTTTCTCCCCGAGGGCGTGTCGCCCCCGCCCATCGTCCGCCATCGGGCCCACCAAGGCGCTTACAGACACCATGGCCACACAACGCAGGAGGGGTCTGCGGTAGAGGTAAGGCCTAGAGCAAGTCGGAGCGTCCGTGGTCAGGGCCGCGAGCCCGCGCTGCCCCGGGCTCGCCATCTCCGGCCACACTGGGCTTAGCTAGGGATCTAAAAGGCCCCTGTGCGGCTCCCAAGTCAGTGCCTCCCCTCAGGCCGAGACTGGGACGGAGGTGCCGATCAAACAGCACCTCCCAACCAAAGAGCCAGCATCACGCCGCTGGCTCGGCCCGCCACGATCACTCCCACACCCGCGTGGAAACCCCAGCAAGGGGAACACGCGGGCACGCGCCCGAGCCTGCCCGCCCCCACACGGCACGCCGTGGGGGGGGGCGCGACGAGGCACCCGTCCCCCCCGAGGGGGACGGGCACGCCTCCCTTACCGACTCGACCCCCCGCTTCTCAGACACACCAGCGCAGCGGTCACCTGAGGAGGGCGACGGGAACAGGGAACGACACCGCCACTCGGCCTCAGGCGCCTGAGGGACGACCTGGAACACTCCAGGGGCACCGCCAACGGCCGGGGGAGCGCGCTCACGCGTCCAAGAAGGCGCGCGGCGCGGCGGCAACACGGCCCGCCCCACCGTGGGGAGGGCCGCCCGCGAGACACAGCCAAGAGGCACAGGCGGAGCATCCGCCGCGTCACGGAGACCCCGACACCGCCCACGCCACAAGGCACGGGGCGGGGGAGCGAGGTCGGGCCGGATTCCGCACCCCTGCCACCTCCCACACGCCACTCGCAGCGGGGGAGAACGGGCGAGGGGGCCCGCGGGCAGAGCGAGAAGAGCGGTCCCGTTCGCCATGAACGTCCGTCCCTCGTCTGGCACGGCTTAGGCCCGGCCCGGGAGAGCACAGCATCACCACATCGATCAGCAGCATAACGCGAGGGATCCCCGAGCAAGGGAAGGCCGGCGAGGACAGCGAGCGGAGGAGCCTGCTTCAGCCTCACCGGCCCCCCTCCTCCTCTAGCAAGCGCGGGCGACGACCCCAGGACGAGAACGCCTGACACGCACTGGCACGGAGCCGGCGGGACGGGGTAAGTCGCGACCGCACCCGGGTGCCGGCGGCAGGGAGTGCACGTGGTAGAGGACCCCGCGCCCCTAACCCCGCCGCCCTCGGGTACCAGAGACCGGAGGTGGCACCACGGTCGCGGGGACGCCTGGAACGCACAAGAGCCGGCGCGCAGGCCCCAGCGGGCGGCTCAAGCGGCGGGGGTGGAAACGGGCGTCCGGTTCTCGGCCAGAGCCCGGAGACCTCCCCGCACACGCATCCAGGCACCCGGAAGCTCTCGGGCGACTGTCACCCGAGCAGAGCGTGTCGGCACTTATCTGGCGGCACAAAACCACCCATTCAGGGGCAAGAATCGCCGCGCCCGGAGACGGGGCCCACCCACGGATCACGAGGGGAACCCCTGGATCACGGCCACGGCCACCAGACCCCAAGCACGACCCCATCGCCACCAGGCCCGGAGCTCCCGGGGCCATCTGGTCGACCCCAGAAGCGTGGCGGCAGGGGGAGCCGGGGACAGCCTCCCCGGGCCGCCCGCGCGGGCCGGGACCGGTCGGTCCCTCCCTCTGAGTCGCCGGGTCAGGACTTAGAAAAGAATTCCACGGAGGAGCCTCCGGCGACCGGGCCCGGGGCGGGACCGTGGCTCCCGTCCCTCAGCCGGGGCTCCACCTACGCCTCGAGCCGGCCCCCTCCCACCTCCGGACAAAGACGCGACCCGCGAAACTCGGAGAGAGAAGTCCGGTCCGACGGCCCGGACCCACCCCGGGCACGCGTCCCGGCCGGGGACGCCCTCCCCGGCCCGCCCTCGAGGGCTCCCGCGGCCGGTCCACGCTCTTCTCCAGGGCGGGACTTGGACAAAAAACTGCCACGGAGGAGGAGGCATCCGAGGACCGGGCCCGGTCCCCACCGCCAGAGCCGGTCGACTCGGAAGACCAGTGGGGAAAAGGCCAGCCCGGCGGCCGAGCCCGTCGCGCCCTCCACGGGCCTCCCCCACAAGGCCCCGGCCGGTCCCCCACCTCCGGAGCGGGGCGCGGAAAGGGGATCGGCGACGCGGAAGGCCCGACCACCGGGCCGCCCTCAGGACGACGGCCGGGCACGGGACGAGTTCCCTCGCCCGTTCCCCCGCGGCGGCCCCCCACCCCCTCCCGGGGACGGAGGGGCACCGGCGGCTGCTGGTCGACCCGTCCGGGAGGCCCCACACCCCGGCCGGCACCGGGCGGCGCGGCGACAGCCACCTCCCTCAGTAGCCTGCACCTCCAATCTCCGGCGAGCGGGCGTCGCGCTCACGCCCCGGCGCCACCGGGCCAGATCCCGCCAGCGACGCCGGCCTCCCGGGACTCTGCCTCGGTCACCGCGGCCGAGTCCCGTCCCTTGGCCCGCGTCGCCGGAGCTCCGGAGGAAAGAGACGATATAAAAGCGGCCGCCAGGTGGCACCCGGCGACCGGCGACCGCCTCAGCGGGACGGAGCCGGAGCGCGGGCCCGCCAGGGAGCACAGCCGGGCCGCCGGGCCGCCAGATCCCGTCCCGGCGCCCCCTCGGACCCAGCCTCCCGGCCCAGCTCGGCCCCGGGGCGTCCGCCCGCGGGCTCCCGGCCGCCAAGGCGCAGCCCCAGCCGCAGGAGGGGGACCCGGAAAAGGTTTCTCGGGCGCTCACCGGGAAGGGGACGGGGAGAGTTCCCCCAGAGAGGCCAGGGGTCGGCCCGGGCCGGGCTGAGCCGGTGCGGCCGGGAGGCCGCCGCTTCCCGGAGCGGCCGGAGCGCCCCCGGGGCTCCCGGGAGGACTTAGAAAATCAGGGCGGGCGGGGACGGTCAAACCGAAACCAGGCACGTCATCCGAGAAGGACCGTGATGACGGGAGGAGGAAAGCTTTCAAGCGCAGAGGGTCTGTCGAAGGCAGGCGGAGAGTCTACCCGCTGAAACGGACGAAGATGGGAAAAAGAGGCTAGCTGAGGTGCCGACATTTAAGGAAATTAAAAAAAAAAAAAAAGCACGAGGGCGTGGAGAACTGGGGGAAAATCAACACTGAGAAATCTACCCTCTGAAACTGACGAAGATGGGCAACAGGGGCTAGCTCGGGTGGCAATCTTTAAGCAGAACACACACACACACACACACACACACAAGCGCGTAGAGACCTGGGGAAAAAGCAACGCTGAGAAATCTACCCTCTGAAACTGACGAACATGGGCAACACAGGCTAGCTCAGGTGGCAATCGTTAAGCAAAAAAATAAATAAATAAAATAAAAAACTACAATGGCGAGGAGACCCGGTGAAAAAGCAACCCTGAAAAAAGGTACCCGCTGAAACGGAGGAAGCAGGGCAACAGAGCCTAGCTCAGGTGACAATATTTAAGCCAAAAAGAAAGAAAGAAAGAAACGAAGAAAAGAGCAAGGGAGTGGAGACCTTGGGAAAGAGCGATACTGAAAAATCTAGCCTCTGAAACTGACAAAGATGGGCAACACACGTTAGCTCAAGTGCCAATCTTGCAAAGAAAACACACACACTCACACACACACACACACTGAGGGACGTGGAGACCTGGGGAAAAAGCAACACTGAGAAATCCACCCTCTGAAGCTGACGAAAATGGGCCACAGAGGCTAGCTCAGGCGGCAATCGTTAAGCAAAAGAAACACACAAGGGCGTGGAGACCTGGGGAAAAAGCAACACTGAGAAATCCACCCTCAGAAACTGAGAAAGAAGCGCAACAGAGGCTAGCTCAGGTGGCAATCGTTAAGCAAAAGAAACACACAAGGGCGTGGAGACCCGGGTAAAAAGCAGCACGGAGAAATCCACCCTCTGAAACTGAGGAACATGGGCAACAGACGCTAGCTCAGGTTGGAACCTTTAAGCAGAAAAGAAAGACACCAGGGCGTGGAGAGCTGGCGAAAAAGCAACACTGAGAAATCTACCCTCTGAAACTGAGAAAGAAGCGCAACAGAGGCTAGCTCAGGTGGCAATCTTTAAGCAAAAGAAACACACAAGGGCGTGGAGACCTGGGGAAAAAGCAACACTGAGAAATCTACCCTCTGAAGCTGACGAAAATGGGCAACAGAGGCTACCTCAGGTGGCAATCATTAAGCAAAATAATAAAATAAAATAAAAAACTACAATGGCGAGGAGACCCGGTGAAAAAGCAACCCTGAAAAAAGGTACCCGCTGAAACGGAGGAAGCAGGGCAACAGAGCCTAGCTCAGGTGACAATATTTAAGCCAAAAAGAAAGAAAGAAAGAAAGAAAGAAAGAAAGAAAGAAAGAAAGAAAGAAAGAAAGAAAGAAAAGAGCAAGGGAGTGGAGACCTTGGGAAAGAGCAATACTGAAAAATCTAGCCTCTGACTGACAAAGACTGGCAACACACGTTAGCTCAAGTGCCAATCTTGCAAAGAAAACACACACACTCACACACACACACACACTGAGGGACGTGGAGATCTGGGGAAAAAGCAACACTGAGAAATCCACCCTCTGAAGCTGACGAAAATGGGCCACAGAGGCTAGCTCAGGTGGCAATCGTTAAGCAAAAGAAACACACAAGGGCGTGGAGACCCGGGTAAAAAGCAGCACGGAGAAATCCACCCTCTGAAACTGAGGAACATGGGCAACAGACCCTAGCTCAGGTTGCAACCTTTAAGCAGAAAAGAAAGACACCAGGGCGTGGAGACCCGGGTAAAAAGCAGCACGGAGAAATCCACCCTCTGAAACTGACGAACATGGGCAACAGAGGCTAGCTCAGGTGGCAATCGTTAAGCAAAAGAAACACACAGGGGCGTGGAGACCTGGGCAAAAAGCAGCACTGAGAAATCTACCCTCTGAAACTGACGAAGATGGGCCACAGAGGCTAGCTCAGGTGGCAATCGTTAAGCAAAAGAAACACACAAGGGCGTGGAGACCTGGGGAAAAAGCAACACTGAGAAATCCACCCTCTCAAACTGACGACCATGGGCAACACGGGCTAGCTCAGGTGGCAATTTTTAAGGAAAAATAAAAGGAAGTGCGTGGAGACCTGGGGAAAAAGCAACACGGAGAAATCCACCCTCAGAAACTGAGAAAGAAGCGCAACAAAGGCTAGCTCAGGTGGCAATCGTTAAGCAAAAGAAACACACAAGGGCGTGGAGACCTGGGGAAAAAGCAGCACTGAGAAATGTACCCTCTGAAACTGACGACGATGGGCAACAGAGGCTAGCTCAGGTGGCAATCTTTAAGCAAAAGGAAAACACAAGGGCGTGGAGACCTGGGGAAAAAGCAACACTGAGAATTCTACCCTCTGAAACTGCCGAAGATGGGCAACAGATGCTAGCTTTGGTTCAATATTTGAGCAAAAAAAAAAAAAAAACACACACACACACACACAAGGGCGTGCAGAACTTGGGAAAGAGCAAGACTGAGAAATCTACCCTCTGAAACTGACAAAGATGGGCAACAGAGACTAGCTCAGGTGGCAATCGTTAAGCAAAAGAAACAGACAAGGGCGTGGAGACCTGGGGAAAAAGCAGCACGGAGAAATCCACCCTCTGAAACTGACGAAGATGGGCCACAGAGGCTACCTCAGGTGGCAATCATTAAGCAAAAATATAAAATAAAATAAAAAACTACAATGGCGAGGAGACCCGGTGAAAAAGCAACCCTGAAAAAAGGTACCCGCTGAAACGGAGGAAGCAGGGCAACAGAGCCTAGCTCAGGTGACAATATTTAAGCCAAAAAGAAAGAAAGAAAGAAAGAAAGGTAGGAAGAAAGAAAAGAGCAAGGGAGTGGAGACCTTGGGAAAGAGCGATACTGAAAAATCTAGCCTCTGACTGACAAAGACTGGCAACACACGTTAGCTCAAGTGCCAATCTTGCAAAGAAAACACACACACTCACACACACACACACTGAGGGACTTGGAGACCTGGGGAAAAAGCAACACTGAGAAATCCACCCTCTGAAGCTGACGAAAATGGGCCACAGAGGCTAGCTCAGGTGGCAATCGTTAAGCAAAAGAAACACACAAGGGCGTGGAGACCTGGGGAAAAAGCAACACTGAGAAATCCACCCTCTGAAACTGACGAAAATGGGCCACAGAGGCTAGCTCAGGTGGCAATCGTTAAGCAAAAGAAACACACAAGGGCGTGGAGACCTGGGGAAAAAGCAACACGGAGAAATCCACCCTCTGAAACTGACGAAGAAGGGCAACAGATGCTAGCTTAGGTTCAATATTTGAGCAAAAAAAAAAAAAACAAAAAAAAAACCCACACACAAGGGCGTGCAGAACTTGGGAAAGAGCAAGACTGAGAAATCTACCCTCTGAAACTGACAAAGATGGGCCACAGAGGCTAGCTCAGGTGGCAATCGTTAAGCAAAAGAAACACACAAGGGCGTGGAGACCTGGGGAAAAAGCAACACTGAGAAATCTACCATCTGAAACTGAAGAAGATGGGCAACAGAGGCTAGCTCAGGTGGCAATCGTTAAGCAAAAAAAATAAAAAATAAAAAAATACAATGGCGAGGAGACCCGGTGAAAAAGCAACCCTGAAAAAAGGTACCCTCTGAAACGGAGGAAGCAGGGCAACAGAGCCTAGCTCAGGTGACAATCTTTAAGCCAAAAAAAAAAAAAAGAAAAGAAAAGAGCAAGGGAGTGGAGACCTTGGGAAAGTGCGATACTGAAAAATCTAGCCTCTGAAACTGACAAAGATTGGCAACACACGTTAGCTCAAGTGCCAATCTTGCAAAGAAAACACACACACTCACACACACACACACTGAGGGACTTGGAGACCTGGGGAAAAAGCAACACTGAGAAACCTACCCTCTCAAACTGACGAAGATGGGCAACAGATGCTAGCTTAGGTTCAATATTTGAGCAAAAAAAAAAAAACACACACACACACACAAGGGCGTGCAGAACTTGGGAAAGAGCAAGACTGAGAAATCTACCCTCTGAAACTGACAAAGATGGGAAACAGAGGCTTAGCTCAGGTGGCAATCTTTAAGCAGAAAAAAAAAACAACAACAACAAAAAAAAACCCCACAATGGAGTGGAGACCCGGGGGAAATCAACACTGAAAAATACAAATACAATGGAAGGCCAATAGACAGAGCAGGCACTTTCACCTGGGGAGGAGGAGGTACGCATGGATGACCAATGAGCGCATGAAAAGATGTGAGCTGTTCCCTGGAAAAGCAAGTGAGAAAATTAGAGGGAGACATTGTGGGGACACATGGGTGAGACTGGCTTCTTCCAAATACAGGAACAGGATCAAACTGCTAGTGAGGTCGCGGAGAAGCCAAGTCAGTCACTCACGCCTCACTGGTGGTGAAGGGAAACGGTATGGCCTCTGTGAAAAATGGCGTGGCGGGTTCCAAAACTCACACGCCGCGGAAACAACCACCGAAAGTGGCAACCTACATAAGCCCTTGGTGTATCTTGCCTCCTAAGAGCGTCTGTATGTAGCTGGAGCCTTGGGTCGTTAAGGCTTCCACAGTGATCTGTGGTGGTGGTGGTGGGGGGCCTTGGGCCTTGGGGGTCTCCGCTGGACCTCCAGGAAGTCAGCTTTTGTGGAGTCCCGTGAGTCCTTCCAGGGAGGGAGGCATCCAACCCGAGGGTGGTCTGGAGGGCCCCACTCCCGCCACTCCCGGGGGCTGGGGCGGGGGGCGGGGTGGGGGCTGCGGCCACGTTCCTGTTCATTCACACAGAATCCGGGGCATGAATGTTCTTAGCAGCTCTGTTCCACACAGACCCACACTGGAAACCACACAGACGTCCTGCAAGTCCCATCCCTTGCTCATGTCGCCGGGGCTCCGGAGGAGGGCCACTCTGTAAAAGCGGCCGCCAGATGGCGCCCAACAACCGGCGCGGAGGGGTCAGCGGGAGGGAACCGGGTCACCGGCCAGCGAGAGTGCACAGCCTGAGCCCACCGCCGGGTCAGGTCTCTCTCTGTCTACCTCTGTCTCTGTCTCTCTGTCTCTCTGTCTCTGACTCTGTCTCTCTCTCTCTTTCTCTCTGGGCCCGCTTGGGGCGGCCGGGAGGTCACCACGCCAGGCCCCAGGGTGTCCACCTCGGAGCTCCCAGGCAGCACAGGGCAACCCTGGGCGCAGAAGGAGGTCTTGGAAAATCGGCGGGGAGGGGGGTGGGGTGGGTGGGCTTGCCAGGAAGGGGACAGACTCCCCACGTGACTCCTGGGCCGGGCCGGGGCTGCCGGCTGGCTGACGCGGACAGAGGGTGGAAAAGTCCCCGGAGATGCCACGGGGCAGGCCGGGGCTGCCGGCCCCCGATTCCCGGAGCGGCCCGAGCACTTCCCGGGTCCCGGGAGGACTTAGAAAATCAGGGCGGGGTGGGGGGTGGGGGTCGCTGTCAAACCGAAACCATGCACGTCATCAGAGAAGGACCGTGACGACGGAGGAATTGTCCGCAGTCTGTCAGGAATTGTGTGCAGCCTGTCACTTCCGGCCCAGAGGGTCTTTCTAAGGCAGACGGACAGACAGAGCCCACAAGTCGTAGAGGAAAGGACCGAGCCGCTTGGCCGCTGAAAAGTTTACAAGACAAAACGGGTCTCCCTCCGCACGGGGCCACAGCAAAGCCCAAAGACGACACACGGGGGGAGCATGGGTGCAGATTCACGTGTGGTGATAAGAATATGGATTTCAGCAGGGCTTCCCGTCCTCATCAACAAGCAGAAGCACCCAAATGGTGCGGGTTGGGGGCAGAGACCTCACAGCCATTCCCTCCACAAATCGAGTTCCCCGGGACATCCTCACAGCGCCGTGCTGTGAGTGTGTGTGGGTGTTTAAAATGGGGTAAATGTGGACGTGGAACTGCTCCGTGAAACCAAAATAACAACAGTCGTAGATCTTCTTTGGTCATTTAGAAAATTCTTCCCCCCCCCCCCCAGCGGTGCACGTATTTCCCTTCCAAAAAAGAAGAACGGGAAAGGAGATGTTAAAGGCAAGCAGAGAGAGGAAAACTGTTGCAAAACAAAAGCTGAGCTCCCGTCCGAGGGAGGCCTCCTCCGTTAGAGGCCTAGGAAATCATTCTGACAAAATGGAGGATCTCTGTCTTTGGTGTCGATTCCCTCAGAGGTCAAGAGAAACCTTTTCCAATGTCTTTATCAGGAGGAGACTAGAAGTTAGAGAAAAGTATCCTTTCGAGAGCGAGAAAAACCAATTCTGATTTTGCATCAGCTTCCCTCCGATCTTGAAACTCATTGACTTGATTCCATTCTGTCGATGGAAATAATCCGGAACCAATCTATCCGTGAAAATCGGGGTGAGTTTATTCTGACCTAAGATGTAAGGACTGTGGCCCGGGGCCTTTCTTCCTGAAGGAAGAAAGGGCGCCCGGGAAGTGGGGTGTACAGAGTGCTTCTAGACCCCCAGAGAGGACGTTTCACATAGGATCGAAAGGTCCCTTGGACGATAGTCGCGACACTGCTCTGTCAGCACAGCGATCGACAGACACTGCTGGGTGGCAGGTCTGTTGTCTGGGCCTGGGTGGTCACAGGTGAGCCGGATGGTCAAAGGTGAGCGCAACCATCCGTTCCTAGCCTAAGGAAAGATGCCTCTCCTTAAGGAAAGGCCCGAGCACGGGGAAGCTGCTCCTTTCCCTTAAGGGCATTGGTTCTTGCCGTAGGAAATGTTTAAAGCAGATCTACGATGCGATGCGTGCTCGACGGCCACGTCAGGCCCTTTTGGAAAAACACTGTCAGGCCGAATTAGGCCGACACCCAATGGCTTCCTCATAGACTCCAATAGATCCTATCGCTCGCCATTTCTATCTGTCCACTCGTTCCAATTTTAGGCCACTTGACCACGAACAGACCTTTTTCTCAGATTTTTTTCCCCGTGATCACCTTTTCACAGACAAAACGATCTTTACTTTTTAGGCCCTCTTGCCTGAAGGCAGCCATCTCACTTTCCTTGAACACAAAGATGTTTCCCATATTCACTTTTAGTGGCTTTTTGTTTTGTTTTGTGTTGTTTTGTTTTGAGGACGATGAGCCCTGAGCTAACTGCTGCCAATCCTCCTCTTTTTGCCGAGGAAGGCTGGCCCTGAGCTAACCTCCGTGCCCATCTTCCTCTACTTCATATGTGGGACGCCTACCACCACGTGGCTCGCCCAGCGGTGCCACGTCCACCCCCGGGATCCGAACCGGCGAACCCCGGGCCGGCGAAGTGGAACAGGCACACTTAACCAGCGCGCCACTGGGCCGGCCTAGTGGCTTTCATCGCATTCGTTAAGTAGAATTTTTAACCCTCACGAACCTTAATTTTGGTGAAAACTAAGAAGTCAGCAATTAGGAACTGTCCTTCCCATGAGCAGTCTGTCGCTTGGCCAATTTCTAAACACTTGGCCACTTTTAGAAACATGGGATTTCATAGGTTTATCTCTTCCTTCGCTTTATTTGATTTCATCTCACTTTAGTGTTTGGGTGAGGAAGATCGGCCCTCACAGAGCTGACGCCTGTTGCCAATCTTCCTCTTCTTTCTGCTTGAGGGAGAGCGGGCCCGAGGTAACACCTGCGCCCCACTTCCTTGATCTTGCGGACGGGATGCCACCACAGCCCGGTGTGAGGAGCGGTGGAGGTCCACGCCCGGGATCTGAACCCGAGGACCCCAGGCTGCCGAAGCTGAGTGCAGGAGCTTAACCACTATGCCGCCGGGCCGCCGTCCCCTGTCAAAGCTTTTAATAAAGCACGAGACGTGTTCCTCGATAGACCCAAACGTCTTTTCGTTTCCGTATCCTCACAAACCCAAAGTAGATAAACTTCTATTTAGCCACTCACGTCTCAGGTTCTATCTTACTCGGAAATGATCTACATCGTCAGGGAAATTGTTTTGGTCTTAAGTTTGGCACCCGAGCTAACGACTCTTGCCAATCTTCCGTTTTTGTTTTTTTCCCCCCCTCCCGATTTTTCTCCCCAAATCCCCCCCATGACATAGTTGTCTATCTTAGTTGAGGGCCGTTCTAGTGGTGGCATGCGGGACGCCGCCTCCACACGGCCCGACGAGCGGTGCCGTGTCCGTGCCCGGGATCTGAACGGGCAAAACCCTGGGCCGCCGAAGGGGAGCGTGTGAACTTAACCACTCGGCCACGGGGCTGCCCCCGTCCGTGGACTTTTTTATCACCTGATTTCACCTCGCAAAACTTCAAAGCTTCAAGTTATCAGAGAGGTTTGGGAAGTTGTTTCAATTTATTTAATTAATTTATTTTTCGAGGAAGACGAGCCCCGAGCTGACACCTGCTGCCAATTCTCCTCTTTTTGCCCCGGGAGAGTGGTCCCGAGCTAACATCCGTGCCCATCCTCCTCCCGTTGATAGGCGGGACGCCGACCACAGCATGGCTCACCAAGCGGCGCCACGTCCGCACCCCGGATCCGAACCGGCGAACCCCTGGCCGACAAAACGGAACGTGCGAACTTAACTGCTGTGCCGCCGGGCTGGCCCTTCGGGAAGTTCTTTTCAGGACACGGGCCATAAACTAGAATCACCGCTACAGGTTTATCGGAGCGACATCAGCGTTCGTGGTGGATTGAGTCGTCCCCTCTGTCTCTCCCCTCCAGGGGACAACCAAAGGGACATCTATCGACCCACCCACCAAGGATTCCCCCCCGCATGGCACAGCAGGATGCCTGAGAGATCCACGCAGCCCTACAGCGGCAAGTCACATTCGCACAGTCAAAATTCAATGGCAGAGGGGGCTGGCCCCGTGGCCGAGTGGTTAAGTTCGCGCGCTCCGCTGCAGGCGGCCCAGTGTTTCGTGGGTTCGAATCCTGGGCGCGGACATGGCACTGTTCATCAGACCACGCTGAGGCAGCGTCCCACATGCCACAACTAGAAGAACCCACAACGAAGAATACACAACTATGTACCGGGGGGCTTTGGGGAGAAAAAGGAAAAAATAAAATCTTTAAAAAAAAAATTCAATGGCAGAGACAAAACGTTAAGGTCAGCGAGAGGGAAGAGAATAACCGGCCCAGGAGCAACGGTGTGAAGAACATGGAGAAGACGGGTCCTAGACGCCGGGGTCCCCGGAGCAGCGATTTCATCAGAGGCCCGCGAACGTCCACGATCTCCACACCACGTTTATGGCCGACTGCGTGTGTGGGTCCTTTGGAATCGACCAGGCTACCGTCTGGGCCACTTTGGGACATCGTGTCTAGCTGCCCCGAGCGGTGGAGCTGTCGTTCGAGTGTAAGATGGGGCCCATCCGGGGAGAGCATGGGGACGGGGAAAGGGAGGCCGCGGGAAGTCACAGAGTCTGAGGTGTTCGGGGGAGACCGACTCTTCTAAAGTGGAGGCGGTAGAAGGAGAGCAGCAGGATTTTTGGATTTTTGTTCTCTCTGTTAGGTATCTGGGTCCGGAGGAGAGTGGGGCGGGGGGGGATGGTTGTGGTGGTGGTGGTGGTGGTGGTGGTGGGTGTGAGGCTGAGGCAGGGCTGGTGTTTCCTTTCCGGGTCAGGTGAAAGAGCTCCTCCAGTGGAGGTTTTTGGACAAGGGGTCTGGTCTGGCAGGATGGGAGGTTGCGGGTCGAGCCACAGGGGAATCTGTCGTAGCTCAGACTCGGGCCTTTGAAGAAATAGACAGAGAGAGGAGTTTTGCTCTGTCTGTCACCGCAGCCGGCACCTCAGGAGCAACAACAGAAGGCTTCCCGAATGAGTGAAGGGGCAGGAGCCAGCGTGCCCCGTGCCTCTCTCAGCCCTGCGCCGGCAGGGAAGGAAGCAGGCAGGCAGGCAGGCAGGCAGGCCTCAGGGCTACTCCCGTCCTACTGCCCGGTGGTCCCTGTCCCGGCCCCGCCCCCACTCTCCCCCTGACCCTCACTGCTCCCCAGCCCTCTTCTCAGCCAGAGAGGCGATGGGGGGGGCGGGGCGGTCCCAGAACAAGTTTCCTCTCATCCACCATCATCTTGCCACCCTGACGACTTGGCCCGAGATCCGGCCTAGGCTGTAGCCGTGTGTGGTTTTCCTGTGGACAAGGGGGCCGGTTCACCATTTCGGAGGAAACCCCTAGCCTTCCACTGCCGAGTCGAGTCGGTGGGACTCGCCAGCCTGGAAGGGGGGAGGGGGGAGGGGAGGTCAGGCCCATTCATTCCGACGGGCCTGGTGTCAGGGCTTCATTCAAGTGCAGGAAGCTCTCTCCCATGGCCTCGGGCTCTTTTCCATTGAACGGCTTTCTTCAATTCCCCCACCCTTAGGCCGCAGTCCGCCAAGGGCCGGGAGGCAGGGAGGGAAGATGTTGGGGCAGGGTGGCTGTCTGAGAAACTCGCCTCGTCTGGGGCAGAAAGAGTGCCCCCCTCCTTTCTCTAACCCTACTAGACTGCTTGAGGATCACGGACGGTTTGGCTCATCGATGAGCCCTGCGTTATGGGCCCGGCAAGCAAACTCCTAACTGGCAACCCGCTGCTCTAGGCGTGTGTGGGTTTTTTGATCATTCACCTTCAAGTTCGCACGACATTGGTCCGTGTCCCCCGCCCCAGCTTCCCATGGGAAATCCTCCGTCTCTTTCCACAGACTCACTGGCGACTTCACACAGCGCCTGCCTCCTCCTCCTCCTCCTCCTCCTCCTCCTCCTCCTCCTCCTCCGAAGGAAGGAAGGAAGGAAGGAAGGAAGGAAGGAAGGGGCTGACCCCGTGGCCGAGCAGTTGAGTTTGCACGCTCCGCTTCAGCGGCCCGGGGCTTCAAAGGTTCGGATCCTGGGCTCGGACACGGTACCGCTCATCAAGCCACGCTGAGGTGGCGTCCCACACGGCAGAACCAGAGGGACCCTCAAAGAGAATATACAACTAGGTACTGGGGTGCTCTGGGGAGAAGAAGAAGAAGGAGGAGGAATAAAAAGAAAAGATAAGATTGGCAATGAGCTCGGGTGCCAGTCTTTAAAAAAAAAAAAAAAAGAGGAAGAAAGATGGACAAACAGGAACGAATCCCACTGACGGCACCTCCAAATGGTGGGGGGTAGGGGGGTGGGGGGGGTGGGGAGTGGCATCATCGGGCCAATGGTGACTCTAAGTCGTGATCCCGCGGTTGTGTTATTTGATATTTTATCGAATCGATTTATTATTTTATTTTTGAGGAAGATGAGCCCTGAGCGAACATCTGCCGCCAATCCTCCTCTGTCGGCTGAGGAAGACTGGCCCTGAGCTGACATCCGTGCCCATCCCCCTCTACTTTCCAGGTGGGACGCCTGCCACAGCGTGTCTCGCCAAGCGGTGCCGGGTCCTGCGCCCGGGATCCGGACCGGCGAACCCGGGGCCGGCGGAGCGGAACGTGCGAACTTCACCGCCGCGCCACCGGGCCGGCCCCCGGAGTTGTTTAAAAAATCCAGTAAGGGGCTGGCCCCGTGGCCGAGTGGTTAAGTTCGCGCGCTCCGCTGCAGGCGGCCCAGTGTTTCGTCGGTTCGGATCCCGGGCGCGGACACGGCACTGCTCATCAAACCACGCTGAGGTGGCGTCCCACATACCACCGCTAGAAGGACCCACAACGAAGAACACACAACTATGTACCGGGGGGGCTTTGGGGAGAAAAAGGAAAGACAAAAAATAAAATCTTCAAAACTCCAATAAAACTTTGAGTGAAGACGACGAGGAGGATGCGAAACGTATCTCACGCCTCCGAGCCGAGCCGTCCGTTTAGGAAGGGGGACGAGGACCCTTTGTAAGCGATGTCCCTTTTTAAGCACCATTCTAAACCACAGAACAGAACTCCCTCTCCTCGACCCGGAGCGACCCGGAGCGAGGAGGTTCCTGGGCGTGTCAGAGAGGGCCACGTCCTCTGCAGCACGAACGAACCGCCAGGGTTCGGCCACGGGAAAGAATTTCTTCCTCTCCAGGCGGACTAAAAGTCGCCGACGGCAGCGGGCGTAGGTGCTATCCTTCCCGTCCAGGAAAGGCAGGGAGAACTTCAGCCGTGAAGAGAAGGAGGTCTTCCTCACTCCCCGTTTCGGGAGGGCCCCTTTGGCAGGGGAGTTTTGTCTCCTGATTTCAAGTCAGGAAGAAAAGGGAGAGAGAGAGAGAGAGAGTGTCCTTCTCGTGCCAGGTCGGTCTGAGGGGGACCTCCTCTGGTTTCCTCCCTTCCCAGGGAAGGCCGTTCGCCCCTTCTTCTAGAAAAAGCTCCCAAAGCACCACCGCCCAGGATGGTTGACCTACGCCCATCGTCCCTCCTTTCCCAATCATTTCTACCGCGACAGAGGGACAGAGGCCCCGGCCCCATCCCCATCCCCACCCCCACCCCCATCGCCTGCCTCCTTGATGGCCAAAGGAGCTGCCTCTGAGAATGGAACGGGGCTTGGAAACCTTCTAGAGGGGTGACTCTCACCTGCCTGCCTGCCTGCTGGGAAAAGCACCCACGCTGTCCATCGGACTGCCCTTTTGGGCAAACGTAGGCGTGCCACATAGCGATCGACAGCTATGGCGGGGGGGCGGGGGCGGGGTGGCGTGGTGGTGCCCAGGATCCACGACACGTGACGGCTGCGGAGCACGACAGCCCTAAGACCTTGAGGGAGACGGGGTGGCGCGTGAATCCTTTCGGAACGAGAACGACAGGAAACGCTGACGGGGACGTGTTCTCGTCTCGAGAACACACCAACGCCTCGCACGGTGTCTGACCCGGGGTGCCTCTGACTTTTGTCACCAGAGACGATCCTGTCGACCGCCCCTCACGCTTTGGGGAAAAGGGGAGAGGGACTCGGTAGCACGGGAGAAGCCATCCATCCGCCCTTCCTTTCCGTCTTCACGGCTCCTTCTCGTGGAAAACGAGGAAGCCGTCCGGAGGAACGGAACACTGACCCGGGCCAAAGCGTGGCCCAGCCTGAGCCTCCAAAACCTTCTGCTAAGTGAGAGGTGCCAGACATCCAAGGCGACCTACGTTGCGATTCCACACAGAGGAGAGAGCTAGAACGGTCCAACCCTAGAGGGCGACAGCAGATGGCGGCGGCGGCGGCGGCGGCGGTGGCGGCGGCGGTGGTGGTGGTGGTGGTGGTCGTGGTGAGGCAGATCCGGGAGTGGGGCCGTTTTTTCTTTCGGAGGGAGGGGATGGAAACGGAAACCTTCTGGAAATAGATAGCCGTGACGGATGTGCCACCTTGGGGAGAGAGACTCCCGAAGGCCACTGGCTTGTGCCCCGTGGAAAGGATGGATTCGGTGGGATGGGAATTCTACCTCCGTGTAGAGCGTGTGGTAAACCACGAGGTGGGTGGGTGGGTGGATGGCCTCCCTGCCTCGCCTCCACCTAGACGTCCACACACAGAGACCGACGAGGGAGGGAGGGAGGGAGGGAGGGAGGGAGAGAGACAAGATGGACAGAGGCCGAGGCCGAGGCCGAGGCAGTGAGCGAGTAAGTGATCGACCCTGGCCATAGGGATTCCTCAGAGGGCGTCTCTTGGCTCCCCAAACGAAGAATGTGTGTGGAGATCGAGAAAGATCACCGACCTAGGAGAACCAGCAAGACTTCCTCACCCTCCAGAGAGCCGCTGGGCCCCTGCCGTCCCTGCCACCGCCACCCCTACCCCTCGCCTTTGGCAGCGACGCCAACGAAAGGCAGGCAGACGAGTGGGAGAGTCGTGTGGTGGTGTCCC
>NW_027222035.1:0-20000 GCF_041296265.1 Equus caballus
GGTTCAGACATTTGGTGTATGTGCTTGGCTGAGGAGCCAATGGGGCGAAGCTACCATCTGTGGGATTATGACTGAACGCCTCTAAGTCAGAATCCCGCCCAGGCGGAACGATACGGCAGCGCCGCGGGAGCCTCGGTGGCCTCGGATAGCCGGGTCCCCGCCGTCCCCGCCGGCGGGCCGCCGCGCGCAGCGGCCCCCCGCGTCGGCGCGGCGCGCCCCCGCCGCGCGTCGGGACCGGGGTCCGGTGCGGAGAGCCCCTCGTCCCGGGACACGGGGCGCGGCCGAAAGGCGGCCGCCCCCTCGCCCGTCACGCAGCGCACGTTCGTGGGGACCTGGCGCTAAACCATTCGTAGACGACCTGCTTCTGGGTCAGGGTTTCGTACGTAGCAGAGCAGCTCCCTCGCTGCGATCTATTGAAAGTCAGCCCTCGACACAAGGGTTTGTCTCGTCCGTCCGTCGGTCGGTCGGTCGGTCGGTCCTTCCCCGACCGCCCTCTCCGGCGCGGCCGCGCCGCGCCCTCTCCGACCCCCGCCGGGGCCTCGCCCCGGGCTGGGACGGGGGAAGGGGAGGGCGGCGGGCGCGGCCGAGCGGTGGGCCGCCGGGGGGCGGCCCCGCGGCCCCTTTCCCAGGGGGCGCCGCGGACCGGGGGGCCTCGGCGGTGCGCTCGCGGCGCGGACGCCGCCCGGGGCGGCCGCGGTCCGACGGCCGCCGCGCCTCGAGGGCGCGGCGTGCCGGCGGGGTCGGCGTGCCGGCCGGTGCGTGGCCCTTGCGCTTCCCCGCCCCGCGCCTCCCTCCCTCTCTCTCCGTCCGCGGTGCGGGTCGACCAGCATCCCGCCGCGTGGTTCGACCCGCCGCGGACGCGTGGGTGGGGCGAGAGAGGGAAGGTGCGGCGGCGGGAGGCCGGGCGCGGGTGCCGCGCCGGGCTCGGCCGGGCCGGGCGGAGGGGTCGACCAGCTGTCCGGCCCGGACTTGGTCCCCGGCCCGGGGCGCGCGGGTCGACCAGATGTCCGCGCCGAGCGCCGCGGGGCCGCGGGGCGCTCGGGCTTCTCGGAGCCCCTCGGGGCTCCCTGGAGGCTGCGGACGAGCAGCCGCGAGGCCCCCGGGGCCGCCGCCCTGCCGGGTGGACCAGCGGCCCGGCCCGGACTCGGCCCCCGGGTCCCGTGGCGCGCGGGTCGACCAGATGTCCGCGCCGAGCGCCGAGCGGCGCGGGACCGCGGGGCGCTCGGCCTTCTCGGAGGCTCGAGGGCTCCGGCGACCCGGCGGACGAGCAGCGGCGAGGCCGCCGCCGGGGCCGCCGCCCTGCCGGGTCGACCGGCGACCCGGCCCCCGGGTCTGGTGGCACGCGGGTCGACCAGATGTCCGCGCCGAGCGCCGCGGGGTCGCGGGGCCACGGGCTGCTCGGGCTTCTCGGAGCCCCGAGGGCTCCCTGGAGCCTGCGGACGAGCGGCGGCGAGGCCGCCGCCGGGGCCGCCGCCCTGCCGGGTCGACCAGCGGCCCGGCCCCCGGGTCCCGTGGCGCGCGGGCCGACCAGATGTCCGCGCCGAGCGCCGCGTGACTGCGGGTCGCTCGGGCTTCTCGCAGTCCCGAGGGTTCCGCGGGCACGTAGCTGCGAGACCCGGGCGGCTGCCCTCCGCCCGGCTCACGGGGGCGGTCGTGTCCATCAGCTGGTCGTGCGGAAATCCCGTGGTTGGCCTCCCTCCCTCCCTCCCTCCCTCCCTCCCTCGTCCAGCCGCACGTTTGCGGGGTTCGTGCGACTGGGATGAAATAGACCTTCCTTCCAAAGGACAATCGGAGATCATCCATCATACCTCTCGAGTCCCCAAAAGCCAAGAAACACGCCAACCAAAACGCTTTTATTATGCCAACGGTTCCCGTTTTCATTCCTATCGTTTAGGGAGGTTTGGTGGCAGCAGCGGCCGAAAGCAAAAGGAAACCCGAGGAAAGCGGCTCCACCCACCAGGGCTGTGTCTCATCCGTGCCGACGCAGGAGGGACGGGCTTCGTTCGTTCGTTCGCTGCGGCCCAAATTCCCGGGCCGCCGAGGACCGCTCGCACCGGCCCGAGGGAGGGAGCCCCGGCAGGCAGGACGCCTCCGGTGAAATGGCCAAGTCGACCGCGCGACCCACAACCCGCCCGACTGGGGGCGAGAAGGCGCATGGAGGAGGACTCCGTCCCCTAGTCGGCAGACGGCCCTGGGACAGGGACGTTCGCCAAAACCTCCCCAAGGCCGCTTTCCGTGACCGAGTCGGCCTCCCGCCTGTACTCGTCCCGGCCCGAGAAACGAGACGCGGGGTGGATCGGGACCAGGCCACGCACCAGGCCGGCCGGCGCTGCATCCTCCCTCCCCCGACCTGACCTGACCTGACCTGACCTGGACGAACGCCTCCCCATCGCCCGCCCCCGCGAGGCTGATCCGTCCGGCCGGTGAGGAGGCCGCTTGTCGGGCGCCACCGGCTGCCCGGCATCCTCTTATATAGTGTTCGAGGAGGTCGACCAGGTGGCCCGGCCGGGATGGGGGGGGGGGTGGGGTGCGGGGGATGGTGTCCCGGGCGGCGGGGGGCGGGGGGGTAGGAGTGGAGAGGGAAAGGTGGGCGGGGCGAATGCCGGGGGCGGGGGTCGGCGCGGGGCGGGGCGGGGCGGGAGTTGGGGATGGGGGAGGGGCGGGAGGCCGTCTGGACATGGAGGGTCGGAAGAGCGGTGGTGACAATGATTTTCATTATCATTTAGAAAGAAGAACGTGGACTTCTTTAGAGGAGTCCTTTGAATAGCTTCTCCATTTAGTTAACATGCATCCAAATGGAGGTCGGGAAACTTGGGTCCTGTTAACATATGGATGGAAGTGGAAAGAACTATCGCGATGACCGTCCTTGTGTTTCTTTTATTTTTTCTTTCTTCCTTCTCCCCAAAGCCGCCCCCCCCACCCCCGCCCCGCCCCGCCCCGCCCCGCCCCGTCCCGTCCCGTCCCGTCCATCCATAGTTGTAGGTTCCAGTGGTAGGTCTTTCGGGTTTCTGCTATGTGGGCTTGAAGGGCGATGCTGGGTCTGGGGCTGCGCCCAGGATCCGAACCGGTGAAAACCTGGGCCGTCGAAGCCGGGGGTCGGGGTGGGGGCGCGTACTTGACCGCTCGTCCACGGGCTCGGCCCCCGGCCCTTGTTTTCTAGGGAGAGAGACAGAGAGACCCGATCCATTTTCTCTTGGCCTCTAAAGCGTGTGTGTGGTCGAAAGGCGACGGAGAGAGGGGTTCTGGTCCAGAAAGCCCCGACCGCGCCGCCACGGGGATCGGTCGGTCCCGCCCGAACCGTCCGAGTCGGAAAGGAACGGACAGCTTTCCTCCTTTGGGCCCCTGACTTGGGACCAACAGGGGAAGAGAAACAGGCCTCTCTCCCTCACACCCTGGCCCCTTCCCCCAGGACGCCCTCCTTCTAGTCAGCCCGCCTCTGGCTTTTCCACACGCCGACGACCGCTCGTCGGCATGGACCCACCTTCCTTGGGGGACACCACCACACGACTCTCCCACTCGTCTGCCTGCCTTTCGTTGGCGTCGCTGCCAAAGGCGAGGGGTAGGGGTGGCGGTGGCAGGGACGGCAGGGGCCCAGCGGCTCTCTGGAGGGTGAGGAAGTCTTGCTGGTTCTCCTAGGTCGGTGATCTTTCTCGATCTCCACACACATTCTTCGTTTGGGGAGCCAAGAGACGCCCTCTGAGGAATCCCTATGGCCAGGGTCGATCACTTACTCGCTCACTGCCTCGGCCTCGGCCTCGGCCTCTGTCCATCTTGTCTCTCTCCCTCCCTCCCTCCCTCCCTCCCTCCCTCGTCGGTCTCTGTGTGTGGACGTCTAGGTGGAGGCGAGGCAGGGAGGCCATCCACCCACCCACCCACCTCGTGGTTTACCACACGCTCTACACGGAGGTAGAATTCCCATCCCACCGAATCCATCCTTTCCACGGGGCACAAGCCAGTGGCCTTCGGGAGTCTCTCTCCCCAGGTGGCACATCCGTCACGGCTATCTATTTCCAGAAGGTTTCCGTTTCCATCCCCTCCCTCCGAAAGAAAAAACGGCCCCACTCCCGGATCTGCCTCACCACGACCACCACCACCACCACCACCGCCGCCGCCACCGCCGCCGCCGCCGCCGCCGCCATCTGCTGTCGCCCTCTAGGGTTGGACCGTTCTAGCTCTCTCCTCTGTGTGGAATCGCAACGTAGGTCGCCTTGGATGTCTGGCACCTCTCACTTAGCAGAAGGTTTTGGAGGCTCAGGCTGGGCCACGCTTTGGCCCGGGTCAGTGTTCCGTTCCTCCGGACGGCTTCCTCGTTTTCCACGAGAAGGAGCCGTGAAGACGGAAAGGAAGGGCGGATGGATGGCTTCTCCCGTGCTACCGAGTCCCTCTCCCCTTTTCCCCAAAGCGTGAGGGGCGGTCGACAGGATCGTCTCTGGTGACAAAAGTCAGAGGCACCCCGGGTCAGACACCGTGCGAGGCGTTGGTGTGTTCTCGAGACGAGAACACGTCCCCGTCAGCGTTTCCTGTCGTTCTCGTTCCGAAAGGATTCACGCGCCACCCCGTCTCCCTCAAGGTCTTAGGGCTGTCGTGCTCCGCAGCCGTCACGTGTCGTGGATCCTGGGCACCACCACGCCACCCCGCCCCCGCCCCCCCGCCATAGCTGTCGATCGCTATGTGGCACGCCTACGTTTGCCCAAAAGGGCAGTCCGATGGACAGCGTGGGTGCTTTTCCCAGCAGGCAGGCAGGCAGGTGAGAGTCACCCCTCTAGAAGGTTTCCAAGCCCCGTTCCATTCTCAGAGGCAGCTCCTTTGGCCATCAAGGAGGCAGGCGATGGGGGTGGGGGTGGGGATGGGGATGGGGCCGGGGCCTCTGTCCCTCTGTCGCGGTAGAAATGATTGGGAAAGGAGGGACGATGGGCGTAGGTCAACCATCCTGGGCGGTGGTGCTTTGGGAGCTTTTTCTAGAAGAAGGGGCGAACGGCCTTCCCTGGGAAGGGAGGAAACCAGAGGAGGTCCCCCTCAGACCGACCTGGCACGAGAAGGACACTCTCTCTCTCTCTCTCTCCCTTTTCTTCCTGACTTGAAATCAGGAGACAAAACTCCCCTGCCAAAGGGGCCCTCCCGAAACGGGGAGTGAGGAAGACCTCCTTCTCTTCACGGCTGAAGTTCTCCCTGCCTTTCCTGGACGGGAGGATAGCACCTACGCCCGCTGCCGTCGGCGACTTTTAGTCCGCCTGGAGAGGAAGAAATTCTTTCCCGTGGCCGAACCCTGGCGGTTCGTTCGTGCTGCAGAGGACGTGGCCCCTCTCTGACACGCCCAGGAACCTCCTCGCTCCGGGTCGCTCCGGGTCGAGGAGAGGGAGTTCTGTTCTGTGGTTTAGAATGGTGCTTAAAAAGGGACATCGCTTACAAAGGGTCCTCGTCCCCCTTCCTAAACGGACGGCTCGGCTCGGAGGCGTGAGATACGTTTCGCATCCTCCTCGTCGTCTTCACTCAAAGTTTTATTGGAGTTTTGAAGATTTTATTTTTTGTCTTTCCTTTTTCTCCCCAAAGCCCCCCCGGTACATAGTTGTGTGTTCTTCGTTGTGGGTCCTTCTAGCGGTGGTATGTGGGACGCCACCTCAGCGTGGTTTGATGAGCAGTGCCGTGTCCGCGCCCGGGATCCGAACCGACGAAACACTGGGCCGCCTGCAGCGGAGCGCGCGAACTTAACCACTCGGCCACGGGGCCAGCCCCTTACTGGATTTTTTAAACAACTCCGGGGGCCGGCCCGGTGGCGCGGCGGTGAAGTTCGCACGTTCCGCTCCGCCGGCCCCGGGTTCGCCGGTCCGGATCCCGGGCGCAGGACCCGGCACCGCTTGGCGAGACACGCTGTGGCAGGCGTCCCACCTGGAAAGTAGAGGGGGATGGGCACGGATGTCAGCTCAGGGCCAGTCTTCCTCAGCCGACAGAGGAGGATTGGCGGCAGATGTTCGCTCAGGGCTCATCTTCCTCAAAAATAAAATAATAAATCGATTCGATAAAATATCAAATAACACAACCGCGGGATCACGACTTAGAGTCACCATTGGCCCGATGATGCCACTCCCCACCCCCCCCACCCCCCTACCCCCCACCATTTGGAGGTGCCGTCAGTGGGATTCGTTCCTGTTTGTCCATCTTTCTTCCTCTTTTTTTTTTTTTTTAAAGACTGGCACCCGAGCTCATTGCCAATCTTATCTTTTCTTTTTATTCCTCCTCCTTCTTCTTCTTCTCCCCAGAGCACCCCAGTACCTAGTTGTATATTCTCTTTGAGGGTCCCTCTGGTTCTGCCGTGTGGGACGCCACCTCAGCGTGGCTTGATGAGCGGTACCGTGTCCGAGCCCAGGATCCGAACCTTTGAAGCCCCGGGCCGCTGAAGCGGAGCGTGCAAACTCAACTGCTCGGCCACGGGGTCAGCCCCTTCCTTCCTTCCTTCCTTCCTTCCTTCCTTCCTTCGGAGGAGGAGGAGGAGGAGGAGGAGGAGGAGGAGGAGGAGGAGGCAGGCGCTGTGTGAAGTCGCCAGTGAGTCTGTGGAAAGAGACGGAGGATTTCCCATGGGAAGCTGGGGCGGGGGACACGGACCAATGTCGTGCGAACTTGAAGGTGAATGATCAAAAAACCCACACACGCCTAGAGCAGCGGGTTGCCAGTTAGGAGTTTGCTTGCCGGGCCCATAACGCAGGGCTCATCGATGAGCCAAACCGTCCGTGATCCTCAAGCAGTCTAGTAGGGTTAGAGAAAGGAGGGGGGCACTCTTTCTGCCCCAGACGAGGCGAGTTTCTCAGACAGCCACCCTGCCCCAACATCTTCCCTCCCTGCCTCCCGGCCCTTGGCGGACTGCGGCCTAAGGGTGGGGGAATTGAAGAAAGCCGTTCAATGGAAAAGAGCCCGAGGCCATGGGAGAGAGCTTCCTGCACTTGAATGAAGCCCTGACACCAGGCCCGTCGGAATGAATGGGCCTGACCTCCCCTCCCCCCTCCCCCCTTCCAGGCTGGCGAGTCCCACCGACTCGACTCGGCAGTGGAAGGCTAGGGGTTTCCTCCGAAATGGTGAACCGGCCCCCTTGTCCACAGGAAAACCACACACGGCTACAGCCTAGGCCGGATCTCGGGCCAAGTCGTCAGGGTGGCAAGATGATGGTGGATGAGAGGAAACTTGTTCTGGGACCGCCCCGCCCCCCCCATCGCCTCTCTGGCTGAGAAGAGGGCTGGGGAGCAGTGAGGGTCAGGGGGAGAGTGGGGGCGGGGCCGGGACAGGGACCACCGGGCAGTAGGACGGGAGTAGCCCTGAGGCCTGCCTGCCTGCCTGCCTGCCTGCTTCCTTCCCTGCCGGCGCAGGGCTGAGAGAGGCACGGGGCACGCTGGCTCCTGCCCCTTCACTCATTCGGGAAGCCTTCTGTTGTTGCTCCTGAGGTGCCGGCTGCGGTGACAGACAGAGCAAAACTCCTCTCTCTGTCTATTTCTTCAAAGGCCCGAGTCTGAGCTACGACAGATTCCCCTGTGGCTCGACCCGCAACCTCCCATCCTGCCAGACCAGACCCCTTGTCCAAAAACCTCCACTGGAGGAGCTCTTTCACCTGACCCGGAAAGGAAACACCAGCCCTGCCTCAGCCTCACACCCACCACCACCACCACCACCACCACCACAACCATCCCCCCCCGCCCCACTCTCCTCCGGACCCAGATACCTAACAGAGAGAACAAAAATCCAAAAATCCTGCTGCTCTCCTTCTACCGCCTCCACTTTAGAAGAGTCGGTCTCCCCCGAACACCTCAGACTCTGTGACTTCCCGCGGCCTCCCTTTCCCCGTCCCCATGCTCTCCCCGGATGGGCCCCATCTTACACTCGAACGACAGCTCCACCGCTCGGGGCAGCTAGACACGATGTCCCAAAGTGGCCCAGACGGTAGCCTGGTCGATTCCAAAGGACCCACACACGCAGTCGGCCATAAACGTGGTGTGGAGATCGTGGACGTTCGCGGGCCTCTGATGAAATCGCTGCTCCGGGGACCCCGGCGTCTAGGACCCGTCTTCTCCATGTTCTTCACACCGTTGCTCCTGGGCCGGTTATTCTCTTCCCTCTCGCTGACCTTAACGTTTTGTCTCTGCCATTGAATTTTTTTTTTAAGATTTTATTTTTTCCTTTTTCTCCCCAAAGCCCCCCGGTACATAGTTGTGTATTCTTCGTTGTGGGTTCTTCTAGTTGTGGCATGTGGGACGCTGCCTCAGCGTGGTCTGATGAACAGTGCCATGTCCGCGCCCAGGATTCGAACCCACGAAACACTGGGCCGCCTGCAGCGGAGCGCGCGAACTTAACCACTCGGCCACGGGGCCAGCCCCCTCTGCCATTGAATTTTGACTGTGCGAATGTGACTTGCCGCTGTAGGGCTGCGTGGATCTCTCAGGCATCCTGCTGTGCCATGCGGGGGGGAATCCTTGGTGGGTGGGTCGATAGATGTCCCTTTGGTTGTCCCCTGGAGGGGAGAGACAGAGGGGACGACTCAATCCACCACGAACGCTGATGTCGCTCCGATAAACCTGTAGCGGTGATTCTAGTTTATGGCCCGTGTCCTGAAAAGAACTTCCCGAAGGGCCAGCCCGGCGGCACAGCAGTTAAGTTCGCACGTTCCGTTTTGTCGGCCAGGGGTTCGCCGGTTCGGATCCGGGGTGCGGACGTGGCGCCGCTTGGTGAGCCATGCTGTGGTCGGCGTCCCGCCTATCAACGGGAGGAGGATGGGCACGGATGTTAGCTCGGGACCACTCTCCCGGGGCAAAAAGAGGAGAATTGGCAGCAGGTGTCAGCTCGGGGCTCGTCTTCCTCGAAAAATAAATTAATTAAATAAATTGAAACAACTTCCCAAACCTCTCTGATAACTTGAAGCTTTGAAGTTTTGCGAGGTGAAATCAGGTGATAAAAAAGTCCACGGACGGGGGCAGCCCCGTGGCCGAGTGGTTAAGTTCACACGCTCCCCTTCGGCGGCCCAGGGTTTTGCCCGTTCAGATCCCGGGCACGGACACGGCACCGCTCGTCGGGCCGTGTGGAGGCGGCGTCCCGCATGCCACCACTAGAACGGCCCTCAACTAAGATAGACAACTATGTCATGGGGGGGATTTGGGGAGAAAAATCGGGAGGGGGGGAAAAAAACAAAAACGGAAGATTGGCAAGAGTCGTTAGCTCGGGTGCCAAACTTAAGACCAAAACAATTTCCCTGACGATGTAGATCATTTCCGAGTAAGATAGAACCTGAGACGTGAGTGGCTAAATAGAAGTTTATCTACTTTGGGTTTGTGAGGATACGGAAACGAAAAGACGTTTGGGTCTATCGAGGAACACGTCTCGTGCTTTATTAAAAGCTTTGACAGGGGACGGCGGCCCGGCGGCATAGTGGTTAAGCTCCTGCACTCAGCTTCGGCAGCCTGGGGTCCTCGGGTTCAGATCCCGGGCGTGGACCTCCACCGCTCCTCACACCGGGCTGTGGTGGCATCCCGTCCGCAAGATCAAGGAAGTGGGGCGCAGGTGTTACCTCGGGCCCGCTCTCCCTCAAGCAGAAAGAAGAGGAAGATTGGCAACAGGCGTCAGCTCTGTGAGGGCCGATCTTCCTCACCCAAACACTAAAGTGAGATGAAATCAAATAAAGCGAAGGAAGAGATAAACCTATGAAATCCCATGTTTCTAAAAGTGGCCAAGTGTTTAGAAATTGGCCAAGCGACAGACTGCTCATGGGAAGGACAGTTCCTAATTGCTGACTTCTTAGTTTTCACCAAAATTAAGGTTCGTGAGGGTTAAAAATTCTACTTAACGAATGCGATGAAAGCCACTAGGCCGGCCCAGTGGCGCGCTGGTTAAGTGTGCCTGTTCCACTTCGCCGGCCCGGGGTTCGCCGGTTCGGATCCCGGGGGTGGACGTGGCACCGCTGGGCGAGCCACGTGGTGGTAGGCGTCCCACATATGAAGTAGAGGAAGATGGGCACGGAGGTTAGCTCAGGGCCAGCCTTCCTCGGCAAAAAGAGGAGGATTGGCAGCAGTTAGCTCAGGGCTCATCGTCCTCAAAACAAAACAACACAAAACAAAACAAAAAGCCACTAAAAGTGAATATGGGAAACATCTTTGTGTTCAAGGAAAGTGAGATGGCTGCCTTCAGGCAAGAGGGCCTAAAAAGTAAAGATCGTTTTGTCTGTGAAAAGGTGATCACGGGGAAAAAAATCTGAGAAAAAGGTCTGTTCGTGGTCAAGTGGCCTAAAATTGGAACGAGTGGACAGATAGAAATGGCGAGCGATAGGATCTATTGGAGTCTATGAGGAAGCCATTGGGTGTCGGCCTAATTCGGCCTGACAGTGTTTTTCCAAAAGGGCCTGACGTGGCCGTCGAGCACGCATCGCATCGTAGATCTGCTTTAAACATTTCCTACGGCAAGAACCAATGCCCTTAAGGGAAAGGAGCAGCTTCCCCGTGCTCGGGCCTTTCCTTAAGGAGAGGCATCTTTCCTTAGGCTAGGAACGGATGGTTGCGCTCACCTTTGACCATCCGGCTCACCTGTGACCACCCAGGCCCAGACAACAGACCTGCCACCCAGCAGTGTCTGTCGATCGCTGTGCTGACAGAGCAGTGTCGCGACTATCGTCCAAGGGACCTTTCGATCCTATGTGAAACGTCCTCTCTGGGGGTCTAGAAGCACTCTGTACACCCCACTTCCCGGGCGCCCTTTCTTCCTTCAGGAAGAAAGGCCCCGGGCCACAGTCCTTACATCTTAGGTCAGAATAAACTCACCCCGATTTTCACGGATAGATTGGTTCCGGATTATTTCCATCGACAGAATGGAATCAAGTCAATGAGTTTCAAGATCGGAGGGAAGCTGATGCAAAATCAGAATTGGTTTTTCTCGCTCTCGAAAGGATACTTTTCTCTAACTTCTAGTCTCCTCCTGATAAAGACATTGGAAAAGGTTTCTCTTGACCTCTGAGGGAATCGACACCAAAGACAGAGATCCTCCATTTTGTCAGAATGATTTCCTAGGCCTCTAACGGAGGAGGCCTCCCTCGGACGGGAGCTCAGCTTTTGTTTTGCAACAGTTTTCCTCTCTCTGCTTGCCTTTAACATCTCCTTTCCCGTTCTTCTTTTTTGGAAGGGAAATACGTGCACCGCTGGGGGGGGGGGGGAAGAATTTTCTAAATGACCAAAGAAGATCTACGACTGTTGTTATTTTGGTTTCACGGAGCAGTTCCACGTCCACATTTACCCCATTTTAAACACCCACACACACTCACAGCACGGCGCTGTGAGGATGTCCCGGGGAACTCGATTTGTGGAGGGAATGGCTGTGAGGTCTCTGCCCCCAACCCGCACCATTTGGGTGCTTCTGCTTGTTGATGAGGACGGGAAGCCCTGCTGAAATCCATATTCTTATCACCACACGTGAATCTGCACCCATGCTCCCCCCGTGTGTCGTCTTTGGGCTTTGCTGTGGCCCCGTGCGGAGGGAGACCCGTTTTGTCTTGTAAACTTTTCAGCGGCCAAGCGGCTCGGTCCTTTCCTCTACGACTTGTGGGCTCTGTCTGTCCGTCTGCCTTAGAAAGACCCTCTGGGCCGGAAGTGACAGGCTGCACACAATTCCTGACAGACTGCGGACAATTCCTCCGTCGTCACGGTCCTTCTCTGATGACGTGCATGGTTTCGGTTTGACAGCGACCCCCACCCCCCACCCCGCCCTGATTTTCTAAGTCCTCCCGGGACCCGGGAAGTGCTCGGGCCGCTCCGGGAATCGGGGGCCGGCAGCCCCGGCCTGCCCCGTGGCATCTCCGGGGACTTTTCCACCCTCTGTCCGCGTCAGCCAGCCGGCAGCCCCGGCCCGGCCCAGGAGTCACGTGGGGAGTCTGTCCCCTTCCTGGCAAGCCCACCCACCCCACCCCCCTCCCCGCCGATTTTCCAAGACCTCCTTCTGCGCCCAGGGTTGCCCTGTGCTGCCTGGGAGCTCCGAGGTGGACACCCTGGGGCCTGGCGTGGTGACCTCCCGGCCGCCCCAAGCGGGCCCAGAGAGAAAGAGAGAGAGAGACAGAGTCAGAGACAGAGAGACAGAGAGACAGAGACAGAGGTAGACAGAGAGAGACCTGACCCGGCGGTGGGCTCAGGCTGTGCACTCTCGCTGGCCGGTGACCCGGTTCCCTCCCGCTGACCCCTCCGCGCCGGTTGTTGGGCGCCATCTGGCGGCCGCTTTTACAGAGTGGCCCTCCTCCGGAGCCCCGGCGACATGAGCAAGGGATGGGACTTGCAGGACGTCTGTGTGGTTTCCAGTGTGGGTCTGTGTGGAACAGAGCTGCTAAGAACATTCATGCCCCGGATTCTGTGTGAATGAACAGGAACGTGGCCGCAGCCCCCACCCCGCCCCCCGCCCCAGCCCCCGGGAGTGGCGGGAGTGGGGCCCTCCAGACCACCCTCGGGTTGGATGCCTCCCTCCCTGGAAGGACTCACGGGACTCCACAAAAGCTGACTTCCTGGAGGTCCAGCGGAGACCCCCAAGGCCCAAGGCCCCCCACCACCACCACCACAGATCACTGTGGAAGCCTTAACGACCCAAGGCTCCAGCTACATACAGACGCTCTTAGGAGGCAAGATACACCAAGGGCTTATGTAGGTTGCCACTTTCGGTGGTTGTTTCCGCGGCGTGTGAGTTTTGGAACCCGCCACGCCATTTTTCACAGAGGCCATACCGTTTCCCTTCACCACCAGTGAGGCGTGAGTGACTGACTTGGCTTCTCCGCGACCTCACTAGCAGTTTGATCCTGTTCCTGTATTTGGAAGAAGCCAGTCTCACCCATGTGTCCCCACAATGTCTCCCTCTAATTTTCTCACTTGCTTTTCCAGGGAACAGCTCACATCTTTTCATGCGCTCATTGGTCATCCATGCGTACCTCCTCCTCCCCAGGTGAAAGTGCCTGCTCTGTCTATTGGCCTTCCATTGTATTTGTATTTTTCAGTGTTGATTTCCCCCGGGTCTCCACTCCATTGTGGGGTTTTTTTTTGTTGTTGTTGTTTTTTTTTTCTGCTTAAAGATTGCCACCTGAGCTAAGCCTCTGTTTCCCATCTTTGTCAGTTTCAGAGGGTAGATTTCTCAGTCTTGCTCTTTCCCAAGTTCTGCACGCCCTTGTGTGTGTGTGTGTGTTTTTTTTTTTTTGCTCAAATATTGAACCTAAGCTAGCATCTGTTGCCCATCTTCGTCAGTTTGAGAGGGTAGGTTTCTCAGTGTTGCTTTTTCCCCAGGTCTCCAAGTCCCTCAGTGTGTGTGTGTGTGAGTGTGTGTGTTTTCTTTGCAAGATTGGCACTTGAGCTAACGTGTGTTGCCAATCTTTGTCAGTTTCAGAGGCTAGATTTTTCAGTATCGCACTTTCCCAAGGTCTCCACTCCCTTGCTCTTTTCTTTTCTTTTTTTTTTTTTTGGCTTAAAGATTGTCACCTGAGCTAGGCTCTGTTGCCCTGCTTCCTCCGTTTCAGAGGGTACCTTTTTTCAGGGTTGCTTTTTCACCGGGTCTCCTCGCCATTGTATTTTTTTATTTTTTATTTTTTTTGCTTAACGATTGCCACCTGAGCTAGCCTCTGTTGCCCATCTTCTTCAGTTTCAGATGGTAGATTTCTCAGTGTTGCTTTTTCCCCAGGTCTCCACGCCCTTGTGTGTTTCTTTTGCTTAACGATTGCCACCTGAGCTAGCCTCTGTGGCCCATCTTTGTCAGTTTCAGAGGGTAGATTTCTCAGTCTTGCTCTTTCCCAAGTTCTGCACGCCCTTGTGTGTGGGTTTTTTTTTTGTTTTTTTTTTTTTTGCTCAAATATTGAACCTAAGCTAGCATCTGTTGCCCTTCTTCGTCAGTTTCAGAGGGTGGATTTCTCCGTGTTGCTTTTTCCCCAGGTCTCCACGCCCTTGTGTGTTTCTTTTGCTTAACGATTGCCACCTGAGCTAGCCTCTGTGGCCCATTTTCGTCAGTTTCAGAGGGTGGATTTCTCAGTGTTGCTTTTTCCCCAGGTCTCCACGCCCTTGTGTGTTTCTTTTGCTTAACGATTGCCACCTGAGCTAGCCTCTGTGGCCCATTTTCGTCAGCTTCAGAGGGTGGATTTCTCAGTGTTGCTTTTTCCCCAGGTCTCCAAGTCCCTCAGTGTGTGTGTGTGTGAGTGTGTGTGTTTTCTTTGCAAGATTGGCACTTGAGCTAACGTGTGTTGCCAGTCTTTGTCAGTCAGAGGCTAGATTTTTCAGTATCGCTCTTTCCCAAGGTCTCCACTCCCTTGCTCTTTTCTTTCTTCCTACCTTTCTTTCTTTCTTTCTTTCTTTTTGGCTTAAATATTGTCACCTGAGCTAGGCTCTGTTGCCCTGCTTCCTCCGTTTCAGCGGGTACCTTTTTTCAGGGTTGCTTTTTCACCGGGTCTCCTCGCCATTGTAGTTTTTTATTTTATTTTATATTTTTGCTTAATGATTGCCACCTGAGGTAGCCTCTGTGGCCCATCTTCGTCAGTTTCAGAGGGTGGATTTCTCCGTGCTGCTTTTTCCCCAGGTCTCCACGCCCTTGTCTGTTTCTTTTGCTTAACGATTGCCACCTGAGCTAGTCTCTGTTGCCCATCTTTGTCAGTTTCAGAGGGTAGATTTCTCAGTCTTGCTCTTTCCCAAGTTCTGCACGCCCTTGTGTGTGTGTGTGTGTGTTTTTTTTTTTTTTTTGCTCAAATATTGAACCAAAGCTAGCATCTGTTGCCCATCTTCGGCAGTTTCAGAGGGTAGAATTCTCAGTGTTGCTTTTTCCCCAGGTCTCCACGCCCTTGTGTTTTCCTTTTGCTTAAAGATTGCCACCTGAGCTAGCCTCTGTTGCCCATCGTCGTCAGTTTCAGAGGGTACATTTCTCAGTGCTGCTTTTTCCCCAGGTCTCCACGCCCTTGTGTGTTTCTTTTGCTTAACGATTGCCACCTGAGCTAGCCTTTGTTGCGCTTCTTTCTCAGTTTCTGAGGGTGGATTTCTCCGTGTTGCTTTTTCCCCAGGTCTCCACGCACTTCCTTTTATTTTTCCTTAAAAATTGCCACCTGAGCTAGCCCGTGTTGCCCATGGTCGTCAGTTTGAGAGGGTGGATTTCTCAGTGTTGCTTTTTCCCCAGGTCTCCACGCCCTTGTGTGTTTCTTTTGCTTAACGATTGCCACCTGAGCTAGCCTCTGTGGCCCATCTTCGTCAGTTTCAGAGGGTAGATTTCTCAGTGCTGCTTTTTGCCCAGGTCTCCACGCCCCTGTGTGTTTCTTTTGCTTAACGATTGCCACCTGAGCTAGCCTCTGTTGCCCATGTTCGTCAGTTTCAGAGGGTGGATTTCTCCGTGCTGCTTTTTACCCGGGTCTCCACGCCCTGGTGTCTTTCTTTTCTGCTTAAAGGTTGCAACCTGAGCTAGGGTCTGTTGCCCATGTTCCTCAGTTTCAGAGGGTGGATTTCTCCGTGCTGCTTTTTACCCGGGTCTCCACGCCCTTGTGTGTTTCTTTTGCTTAACGATTGCCACCTGAGCTAGCCTCTGTGGCCCATTTTCGTCAGCTTCAGAGGGTGGATTTCTCAGTGTTGCTTTTTCCCCAGATCTCCACGTCCCTCAGTGTGTGTGTGTGTGTGAGTGTGTGTGTTTTCTTTGCAAGATTGGCACTTGAGCTAACGTGTGTTGCCAGTCTTTGTCAGTCAGAGGCTAGATTTTTCAGTATTGCTCTTTCCCAAGGTCTCCACTCCCTTGCTCTTTTCTTTCTTTCTTTCTTTCTTTCTTTCTTTCTTTCTTTCTTTCTTTCTTTCTTTCTTTCTTTTTGGCTTAAATATTGTCACCTGAGCTAGGCTCTGTTGCCCTGCTTCCTCCGTTTCAGCGGGTACCTTTTTTCAGGGTTGCTTTTTCACCGGGTCTCCTCGCCATTGTAGTTTTTTATTTTATTTTATTATTTTGCTTAATGATTGCCACCTGAGGTAGCCTCTGTTGCCCATTTTCGTCAGCTTCAGAGGGTAGATTTCTCAGTGTTGCTTTTTCCCCAGGTCTCCACGCCCTTGTGTGTTTCTTTTGCTTAAAGATTGCCACCTGAGCTAGCCTCTGTTGCGCTTCTTTCTCAGTTTCAGAGGGTAGATTTCTCAGTGTTGCTTTTTCGCCAGCTCTCCACGCCCTGGTGTCTTTCTTTTCTGCTTAAAGGTTCCAACCTGAGCTAGCGTCTGTTGCCCATGTTCCTCAGTTTCAGAGGGTGGATTTCTCCGTGCTGCTTTTTACCCGGGTCTCCACGCCCTTGTGTGTTTCTTTTGCTTAACGATTGCCACCTGAGCTAGCCTCTGTTGCGCTTCTTTCTCAGTTTCTGAGGGTGGATTTCTCAGTGTTGCTTTTTCCCCAGGTCTCCACGCCCTTGTGTGTTTCTTTTGCTTAACGATTGCCGCCTGAGCTAGCCTCTGTGGCCCATTTTCGTCAGCTTCAGAGGGTGGATTTCTCAGTGTTGCTTTTTCCCCAGGTCTCCACGTCCCTCAGTGTGTGTGTGTGTGTGAGTGTGTGTGTTTTCTTTGCAAGATTGGCACTTGAGCTAACGTGTGTTGCCCATCTTTGTCAGTTTCAGAGGCTAGATTTTTCAGTATCGCTCTTTCCCAAGGTCTCCACTCCCTTGCTCTTTTCTTCGTTTCTTTCTTTCTTTCTTTTTGGCTTAAATATTGTCACCTGAGCTAGGCTCTGTTGCCCTGCTTCCTCCGTTTCAGCGGGTACCTTTTTTCAGGGTTGCTTTTTCACCGGGTCTCCTCGCCATTGTAGTTTTTTATTTTATTTATTTATTTTTTTGCTTAACGATTGCCACCTGAGCTAGCCTGTGTTGCCCATGTTCGTCAGTTTCAGAGGGTAGATTTCTCAGCGTTGCTTTTTCCCCAGGTCTCTACGCGCTTGTGTGTGTGTGTGTGTGTGTGTGTGTTCTGCTTAAAGATTGCCACCCGAGCTAGCCCCTGTTGCCCATCTTCGTCAGTTTCAGAGGGTAGATTTCTCAGTGTTGATTTTCCCCCAGTTCTCCACGCCCTCGTGCTTTTTTTTTTTTTTTAATTTCCTTAAATGTCGGCACCTCAGCTAGCCTCTTTTTCCCATCTTCGTCCGTTTCAGCGGGTAGACTCTCCGCCTGCCTTCGACAGACCCTCTGCGCTTGAAAGCTTTCCTCCTCCCGTCATCACGGTCCTTCTCGGATGACGTGCCTGGTTTCGGTTTGACCGTCCCCGCCCGCCCTGATTTTCTAAGTCCTCCCGGGAGCCCCGGGGGCGCTCCGGCCGCTCCGGGAAGCGGCGGCCTCCCGGCCGCACCGGCTCAGCCCGGCCCGGGCCGACCCCTGGCCTCTCTGGGGGAACTCTCCCCGTCCCCTTCCCGGTGAGCGCCCGAGAAACCTTTTCCGGGTCCCCCTCCTGCGGCTGGGGCTGCGCCTTGGCGGCCGGGAGCCCGCGGGCGGACGCCCCGGGGCCGAGCTGGGCCGGGAGGCTGGGTCCGAGGGGGCGCCGGGACGGGATCTGGCGGCCCGGCGGCCCGGCTGTGCTCCCTGGCGGGCCCGCGCTCCGGCTCCGTCCCGCTGAGGCGGTCGCCGGTCGCCGGGTGCCACCTGGCGGCCGCTTTTATATCGTCTCTTTCCTCCGGAGCTCCGGCGACGCGGGCCAAGGGACGGGACTCGGCCGCGGTGACCGAGGCAGAGTCCCGGGAGGCCGGCGTCGCTGGCGGGATCTGGCCCGGTGGCGCCGGGGCGTGAGCGCGACGCCCGCTCGCCGGAGATTGGAGGTGCAGGCTACTGAGGGAGGTGGCTGTCGCCGCGCCGCCCGGTGCCGGCCGGGGTGTGGGGCCTCCCGGACGGGTCGACCAGCAGCCGCCGGTGCCCCTCCGTCCCCGGGAGGGGGTGGGGGGCCGCCGCGGGGGAACGGGCGAGGGAACTCGTCCCGTGCCCGGCCGTCGTCCTGAGGGCGGCCCGGTGGTCGGGCCTTCCGCGTCGCCGATCCCCTTTCCGCGCCCCGCTCCGGAGGTGGGGGACCGGCCGGGGCCTTGTGGGGGAGGCCCGTGGAGGGCGCGACGGGCTCGGCCGCCGGGCTGGCCTTTTCCCCACTGGTCTTCCGAGTCGACCGGCTCTGGCGGTGGGGACCGGGCCCGGTCCTCGGATGCCTCCTCCTCCGTGGCAGTTTTTTGTCCAAGTCCCGCCCTGGAGAAGAGCGTGGACCGGCCGCGGGAGCCCTCGAGGGCGGGCCGGGGAGGGCGTCCCCGGCCGGGACGCGTGCCCGGGGTGGGTCCGGGCCGTCGGACCGGACTTCTCTCTCCGAGTTTCGCGGGTCGCGTCTTTGTCCGGAGGTGGGAGGGGGCCGGCTCGAGGCGTAGGTGGAGCCCCGGCTGAGGGACGGGAGCCACGGTCCCGCCCCGGGCCCGGTCGCCGGAGGCTCCTCCGTGGAATTCTTTTCTAAGTCCTGACCCGGCGACTCAGAGGGAGGGACCGACCGGTCCCGGCCCGCGCGGGCGGCCCGGGGAGGCTGTCCCCGGCTCCCCCTGCCGCCACGCTTCTGGGGTCGACCAGATGGCCCCGGGAGCTCCGGGCCTGGTGGCGATGGGGTCGTGCTTGGGGTCTGGTGGCCGTGGCCGTGATCCAGGGGTTCCCCTCGTGATCCGTGGGTGGGCCCCGTCTCCGGGCGCGGCGATTCTTGCCCCTGAATGGGTGGTTTTGTGCCGCCAGATAAGTGCCGACACGCTCTGCTCGGGTGACAGTCGCCCGAGAGCTTCCGGGTGCCTGGATGCGTGTGCGGGGAGGTCTCCGGGCTCTGGCCGAGAACCGGACGCCCGTTTCCACCCCCGCCGCTTGAGCCGCCCGCTGGGGCCTGCGCGCCGGCTCTTGTGCGTTCCAGGCGTCCCCGCGACCGTGGTGCCACCTCCGGTCTCTGGTACCCGAGGGCGGCGGGGTTAGGGGCGCGGGGTCCTCTACCACGTGCACTCCCTGCCGCCGGCACCCGGGTGCGGTCGCGACTTACCCCGTCCCGCCGGCTCCGTGCCAGTGCGTGTCAGGCGTTCTCGTCCTGGGGTCGTCGCCCGCGCTTGCTAGAGGAGGAGGGGGGCCGGTGAGGCTGAAGCAGGCTCCTCCGCTCGCTGTCCTCGCCGGCCTTCCCTTGCTCGGGGATCCCTCGCGTTATGCTGCTGATCGATGTGGTGATGCTGTGCTCTCCCGGGCCGGGCCTAAGCCGTGCCAGACGAGGGACGGACGTTCATGGCGAACGGGACCGCTCTTCTCGCTCTGCCCGCGGGCCCCCTCGCCCGTTCTCCCCCGCTGCGAGTGGCGTGTGGGAGGTGGCAGGGGTGCGGAATCCGGCCCGACCTCGCTCCCCCGCCCCGTGCCTTGTGGCGTGGGCGGTGTCGGGGTCTCCGTGACGCGGCGGATGCTCCGCCTGTGCCTCTTGGCTGTGTCTCGCGGGCGGCCCTCCCCACGGTGGGGCGGGCCGTGTTGCCGCCGCGCCGCGCGCCTTCTTGGACGCGTGAGCGCGCTCCCCCGGCCGTTGGCGGTGCCCCTGGAGTGTTCCAGGTCGTCCCTCAGGCGCCTGAGGCCGAGTGGCGGTGTCGTTCCCTGTTCCCGTCGCCCTCCTCAGGTGACCGCTGCGCTGGTGTGTCTGAGAAGCGGGGGGTCGAGTCGGTAAGGGAGGCGTGCCCGTCCCCCTCGGGGGGGACGGGTGCCTCGTCGCGCCCCCCCCCACGGCGTGCCGTGTGGGGGCGGGCAGGCTCGGGCGCGTGCCCGCGTGTTCCCCTTGCTGGGGTTTCCACGCGGGTGTGGGAGTGATCGTGGCGGGCCGAGCCAGCGGCGTGATGCTGGCTCTTTGGTTGGGAGGTGCTGTTTGATCGGCACCTCCGTCCCAGTCTCGGCCTGAGGGGAGGCACTGACTTGGGAGCCGCACAGGGGCCTTTTAGATCCCTAGCTAAGCCCAGTGTGGCCGGAGATGGCGAGCCCGGGGCAGCGCGGGCTCGCGGCCCTGACCACGGACGCTCCG
>NW_027222035.1:32500-38054 GCF_041296265.1 Equus caballus
CGGGCCGACCAGATGTCCGCGCCGAGCGCCGCGTGACTGCGGGTCGCTCGGGCTTCTCGCAGTCCCGAGGGTTCCGCGGGCACGTAGCTGCGAGACCCGGGCGGCTGCCCTCCGCCCGGCTCACGGGGGCGGTCGTGTCCATCAGCTGGTCGTGCGGAAATCCCGTGGTTGGCCTCCCTCCCTCCCTCCCTCCCTCCCTCCCTCGTCCAGCCGCACGTTTGCGGGGTTCGTGCGACTGGGATGAAATAGACCTTCCTTCCAAAGGACAATCGGAGATCATCCATCATACCTCTCGAGTCCCCAAAAGCCAAGAAACACGCCAACCAAAACGCTTTTATTATGCCAACGGTTCCCGTTTTCATTCCTATCGTTTAGGGAGGTTTGGTGGCAGCAGCGGCCGAAAGCAAAAGGAAACCCGAGGAAAGCGGCTCCACCCACCAGGGCTGTGTCTCATCCGTGCCGACGCAGGAGGGACGGGCTTCGTTCGTTCGTTCGCTGCGGCCCAAATTCCCGGGCCGCCCGAGGACCGCTCGCACCGGCCCGAGGGAGGGAGCCCCGGCAGGCAGGACGCCTCCGGTGAAATGGCCAAGTCGACCGCGCGACCCACAACCCGCCCGACTGGGGGCGAGAAGGCGCATGGAGGAGGACTCCGTCCCCTAGTCGGCAGACGGCCCTGGGACAGGGACGTTCGCCAAAACCTCCCCAAGGCCGCTTTCCGTGACCGAGTCGGCCTCCCCGCCTGTACTCGTCCCGGCCCGAGAAACGAGACGCGGGGTGGATCGGGACCAGGCCACGCACCAGGCCGGCCGGCGCTGCATCCTCCCTCCCCCGACCTGACCTGACCTGACCTGACCTGGACGAACGCCTCCCCATCGCCCGCCCCCGCGAGGCTGATCCGTCCGGCCGGTGAGGAGGCCGCTTGTCGGGCGCCACCGGCTGCCCGGCATCCTCTTATATAGTGTTCGAGGAGGTCGACCAGGTGGCCCGGCCGGGATGGGGGGGGGGGGTGGGGTGCGGGGGATGGTGTCCCGGGCGGCGGGGGGCGGGGGGGTAGGAGTGGAGAGGGAAAGGTGGGCGGGGCGAATGCCGGGGGCGGGGGTCGGCGCGGGGCGGGGCGGGGCGGGAGTTGGGGATGGGGGAGGGGCGGGAGGCCGTCTGGACATGGAGGGTCGGAAGAGCGGTGGTGACAATGATTTTCATTATCATTTAGAAAGAAGAACGTGGACTTCTTTAGAGGAGTCCTTTGAATAGCTTCTCCATTTAGTTAACATGCATCCAAATGGAGGTCGGGAAACTTGGGTCCTGTTAACATATGGATGGAAGTGGAAAGAACTATCGCGATGACCGTCCTTGTGTTTCTTTTATTTTTTCTTTCTTCCTTCTCCCCAAAGCCGCCCCCCCCACCCCCGCCCCGCCCCGCCCCGCCCCGCCCCGTCCCGTCCCGTCCCGTCCATCCATAGTTGTAGGTTCCAGTGGTAGGTCTTTCGGGTTTCTGCTATGTGGGCTTGAAGGGCGATGCTGGGTCTGGGGCTGCGCCCAGGATCCGAACCGGTGAAAACCTGGGCCGTCGAAGCCGGGGGTCGGGGTGGGGGCGCGTACTTGACCGCTCGTCCACGGGCTCGGCCCCCGGCCCTTGTTTTCTAGGGAGAGAGACAGAGAGACCCGATCCATTTTCTCTTGGCCTCTAAAGCGTGTGTGTGGTCGAAAGGCGACGGAGAGAGGGGTTCTGGTCCAGAAAGCCCCGACCGCGCCGCCACGGGGATCGGTCGGTCCCGCCCGAACCGTCCGAGTCGGAAAGGAACGGACAGCTTTCCTCCTTTGGGCCCCTGACTTGGGACCAACAGGGGAAGAGAAACAGGCCTCTCTCCCTCACACCCTGGCCCCTTCCCCCAGGACGCCCTCCTTCTAGTCAGCCCGCCTCTGGCTTTTCCACACGCCGACGACCGCTCGTCGGCATGGACCCACCTTCCTTGGGGGACACCACCACACGACTCTCCCACTCGTCTGCCTGCCTTTCGTTGGCGTCGCTGCCAAAGGCGAGGGGTAGGGGTGGCGGTGGCAGGGACGGCAGGGGCCCAGCGGCTCTCTGGAGGGTGAGGAAGTCTTGCTGGTTCTCCTAGGTCGGTGATCTTTCTCGATCTCCACACACATTCTTCGTTTGGGGAGCCAAGAGACGCCCTCTGAGGAATCCCTATGGCCAGGGTCGATCACTTACTCGCTCACTGCCTCGGCCTCGGCCTCGGCCTCTGTCCATCTTGTCTCTCTCCCTCCCTCCCTCCCTCCCTCCCTCCCTCGTCGGTCTCTGTGTGTGGACGTCTAGGTGGAGGCGAGGCAGGGAGGCCATCCACCCACCCACCCACCTCGTGGTTTACCACACGCTCTACACGGAGGTAGAATTCCCATCCCACCGAATCCATCCTTTCCACGGGGCACAAGCCAGTGGCCTTCGGGAGTCTCTCTCCCCAAGGTGGCACATCCGTCACGGCTATCTATTTCCAGAAGGTTTCCGTTTCCATCCCCTCCCTCCGAAAGAAAAAACGGCCCCACTCCCGGATCTGCCTCACCACGACCACCACCACCACCACCACCGCCGCCGCCACCGCCGCCGCCGCCGCCGCCGCCATCTGCTGTCGCCCTCTAGGGTTGGACCGTTCTAGCTCTCTCCTCTGTGTGGAATCGCAACGTAGGTCGCCTTGGATGTCTGGCACCTCTCACTTAGCAGAAGGTTTTGGAGGCTCAGGCTGGGCCACGCTTTGGCCCGGGTCAGTGTTCCGTTCCTCCGGACGGCTTCCTCGTTTTCCACGAGAAGGAGCCGTGAAGACGGAAAGGAAGGGCGGATGGATGGCTTCTCCCGTGCTACCGAGTCCCTCTCCCCTTTTCCCCAAAGCGTGAGGGGCGGTCGACAGGATCGTCTCTGGTGACAAAAGTCAGAGGCACCCCGGGTCAGACACCGTGCGAGGCGTTGGTGTGTTCTCGAGACGAGAACACGTCCCCGTCAGCGTTTCCTGTCGTTCTCGTTCCGAAAGGATTCACGCGCCACCCCGTCTCCCTCAAGGTCTTAGGGCTGTCGTGCTCCGCAGCCGTCACGTGTCGTGGATCCTGGGCACCACCACGCCACCCCGCCCCCGCCCCCCCGCCATAGCTGTCGATCGCTATGTGGCACGCCTACGTTTGCCCAAAAGGGCAGTCCGATGGACAGCGTGGGTGCTTTTCCCAGCAGGCAGGCAGGCAGGTGAGAGTCACCCCTCTAGAAGGTTTCCAAGCCCCGTTCCATTCTCAGAGGCAGCTCCTTTGGCCATCAAGGAGGCAGGCGATGGGGGTGGGGGTGGGGATGGGGATGGGGCCGGGGCCTCTGTCCCTCTGTCGCGGTAGAAATGATTGGGAAAGGAGGGACGATGGGCGTAGGTCAACCATCCTGGGCGGTGGTGCTTTGGGAGCTTTTTCTAGAAGAAGGGGCGAACGGCCTTCCCTGGGAAGGGAGGAAACCAGAGGAGGTCCCCCTCAGACCGACCTGGCACGAGAAGGACACTCTCTCTCTCTCTCTCTCCCTTTTCTTCCTGACTTGAAATCAGGAGACAAAACTCCCCTGCCAAAGGGGCCCTCCCGAAACGGGGAGTGAGGAAGACCTCCTTCTCTTCACGGCTGAAGTTCTCCCTGCCTTTCCTGGACGGGAAGGATAGCACCTACGCCCGCTGCCGTCGGCGACTTTTAGTCCGCCTGGAGAGGAAGAAATTCTTTCCCGTGGCCGAACCCTGGCGGTTCGTTCGTGCTGCAGAGGACGTGGCCCTCTCTGACACGCCCAGGAACCTCCTCGCTCCGGGTCGCTCCGGGTCGAGGAGAGGGAGTTCTGTTCTGTGGTTTAGAATGGTGCTTAAAAAGGGACATCGCTTACAAAGGGTCCTCGTCCCCCTTCCTAAACGGACGGCTCGGCTCGGAGGCGTGAGATACGTTTCGCATCCTCCTCGTCGTCTTCACTCAAAGTTTTATTGGAGTTTTGAAGATTTTATTTTTTGTCTTTCCTTTTTCTCCCCAAAGCCCCCCCGGTACATAGTTGTGTGTTCTTCGTTGTGGGTCCTTCTAGCGGTGGTATGTGGGACGCCACCTCAGCGTGGTTTGATGAGCAGTGCCGTGTCCGCGCCCGGGATCCGAACCGACGAAACACTGGGCCGCCTGCAGCGGAGCGCGCGAACTTAACCACTCGGCCACGGGGCCAGCCCCTTACTGGATTTTTTAAACAACTCCGGGGGCCGGCCCGGTGGCGCGGCGGTGATGTTCGCACGTTCCGCTCCGCCGGCCCCGGGTTTCGCGGGTCCGGACCCGGGGCGCAGGACCCGGCACCGCTTGGCGAGACACGCTGTGGCAGGCGTCCCACCTGGAAAGTAGAGGGGGATGGGCACGGATGTCAGCTCAGGGCCAGTCTTCCTCAGCCGACAGAGGAGGATTGGCGGCAGATGTTCGCTCAGGGCTCATCTTCCTCAAAAATAAAATAATAAATCGATTCGATAAAATATCAAATAACACAACCGCGGGATCACGACTTAGAGTCACCATTGGCCCGATGATGCCACTCCCCACCCCCCCCACCCCCCTACCCCCCACCATTTGAGGTGCCGTCAGTGGGATTCGTTCCTGTTTGTCCATCTTTCTTCCTCTTTTTTTTTTTTTTTAAAGACTGGCACCCGAGCTCATTGCCAATCTTATCTTTTCTTTTTATTCCTCCTCCTTCTTCTTCTTCTCCCCAGAGCACCCAGTACCTAGTTGTATATTCTCTTTGAGGGTCCCTCTGGTTCTGCCGTGTGGGACGCCACCTCAGCGTGGCTTGATGAGCGGTACCGTGTCCGAGCCCAGGATCCGAACCTTTGAAGCCCCGGGCCGCTGAAGCGGAGCGTGCAAACTCAACTGCTCGGCCCACGGGGACAGCCCCCTTCCTTCCTTCCTTCCTTCCTTCCTTCCTTCCTTCGGAGGAGGAGGAGGAGGAGGAGGAGGAGGAGGAGGAGGAGGAGGCAGGCGCTGTGTGAAGTCGCCAGTGAGTCTGTGGAAAGAGACGGAGGATTTCCCCATGGGAAGCTGTGGGCGGGGGACACGGACCAATGTCGTGCGAACTTGAAGGTGAATGATCAAAAAACCCACACACGCCTAGAGCAGCGGGTTGCCAGTTAGGAGTTTGCTTGCCGGGCCCATAACGCAGGGCTCATCGATGAGCCAAACCGTCCGTGATCCTCAAGCAGTCTAGTAGGGTTAGAGAAAGGAGGGGGGCACTCTTTCTGCCCCAGACGAGGCGAGTTTCTCAGACAGCCACCCTGCCCCAACATCTTCCCTCCCTGCCTCCCGGCCCTTGGCGGACTGCGGCCTAAGGGTGGGGGAATTGAAGAAAGCCGTTCAATGGAAAAGAGCCCGAGGCCATGGGAGAGAGCTTCCTGCACTTGAATGAAGCCCTGACACCAGGCCCGTCGGAATGAATGGGCCTGACCTCCCCTCCCCCCTCCCCCCTTCCAGGCTGGCGAGTCCCACCGACTCGACTCGGAAAAGGAAGGCTAGGGGTTTCCTCCGAAAT
>NW_027222036.1:10000-32008 GCF_041296265.1 Equus caballus
TCCCGCACACGGTGCCGGCGTCCCACGCCGGGCGCCTGGCGCACGGGCGCCACCCAACCGGAGCCGAGAGCACTTTGCCCGGGGCCACCACCGGCCTCGGTGGCCGGAGGCGACACCCGCGCGGCGAGGCCCATTTCGGTCCCGGCCGGTGGGCGGCGCGGCCAGGCGTCTGCCCGGGCGGGGGAGCACCGGCGGCAACGGGGAGCGCGGCGCGCGCCTCGACGGAGGGAGCGCGGGCTCGCGGGAAGGCTCCCGGGGACGGCCTCGGGCGCGGACGGGCCACCAGGAAAACACACGCGGGATCCCACCGCCAACGACACGCGAGGGCGGTCCCACGACGCCTGGGACGCCGGCCGGCCTCAGCCACCCTTCGGCCTCCCGCGGGCCCGGCCCCACCGCCGGGGCCTACGTGAGGCGCCCCCGCCGCCGGGGGCCGCCCCGTCCACCCAGCCACCCGTCTGCCTGTCTGGTCTGCTCCGGGACCCACGTCCCGAGGGAACGCGCCCGAGAGCGGCGGCGGCCCCCACCCATGCCCGCACGCCACCACCGGCTGCGGCTCGGGACGGGAGCGAGCGGAGAGCCAGCCGCTCGCGGCGGGGCGGAGCCCGGACAGGGCCGGGCCCTCTCCCCACCCCAGCACGCGACGGGAGAACCACGCGCACGCTCGCGCACACGCGCGGCCCCGCGCCCAACGACGGCCCGGCCGGGCGTGACCCTCCCCCGACTCGGAGGGGGGAGGCGCCGGCCGCGGTAGGCAAAGAGCGGCTCTGCCCACGCGCCACGATGGTGGCGTCCGTGGCTACTACGCGCAGAGGAGGGGCGGCGGCTGGGGGGTCCGGTACCCCAAGGCACCCTCTCGGATCGCTAGAGAAGGCTTTCTCCCCGAGGGCGTGTCGCCCCCGCCCATCGTCCGCCATCGGGCCCACCAAGGCGCTTACAGACACCATGGCCACACAACGCAGGAGGGGTCTGCGGTAGAGGTAAGGCCTAGAGCAAGTCGGAGCGTCCGTGGTCAGGGCCGCGAGCCCGCGCTGCCCCGGGCTCGCCATCTCCGGCCACACTGGGCTTAGCTAGGGATCTAAAAGGCCCCTGTGCGGCTCCCAAGTCAGTGCCTCCCCTCAGGCCGAGACCAAGGGAGGCAGAGACTGGGACGGAGGTGCCGATCAAACAGCACCTCCCAACCAAAGAGCCAGCATCACGCCGCTGGCTCGGCCCGCCACGATCACTCCCACACCCGCGTGGAAACCCCAGCAAGGGGAACACGCGGGCACGCGCCCGAGCCTGCCCGCCCCCACACGGCACGCCGTGGGGGGGGGCGCGACGAGGCACCCGTCCCCCCCGAGGGGGACGGGCACGCCTCCCTTACCGACTCGACCCCCCGCTTCTCAGACACACCAGCGCAGCGGTCACCTGAGGAGGGCGACGGGAACAGGGAACGACACCGCCACTCGGCCTCAGGCGCCTGAGGGACGACCTGGAACACTCCAGGGGCACCGCCAACGGCCGGGGGAGCGCGCTCACGCGTCCAAGAAGGCGCGCGGCGCGGCGGCAACACGGCCCGCCCCACCGTGGGGAGGGCCGCCCGCGAGACACAGCCAAGAGGCACAGGCGGAGCATCCGCCGCGTCACGGAGACCCCGACACCGCCCACGCGCCAAGGCACGGGGCGGGGGAGCGAGGTCGGGCCGGATTCCGCACCCCTGCCACCTCCCACACGCCACTCGCAGCGGGGGAGAACGGGCGAGGGGGCCCGCGGGCAGAGCGAGAAGAGCGGTCCCGTTCGCCATGAACGTCCGTCCCTCGTCTGGCACGGCTTAGGCCCGGCCCGGGAGAGCACAGCATCACCACATCGATCAGCAGCATAACGCGAGGGATCCCCGAGCAAGGGAAGGCCGGCGAGGACAGCGAGCGGAGGAGCCTGCTTCAGCCTCACCGGCCCCCCTCCTCCTCTAGCAAGCGCGGGCGACGACCCCAGGACGAGAACGCCTGACACGCACTGGCACGGAGCCGGCGGGACGGGGTAAGTCGCGACCGCACCCGGGTGCCGGCGGCAGGGAGTGCACGTGGTAGAGGACCCCGCGCCCCTAACCCCGCCGCCCTCGGGTACCAGAGACCGGAGGTGGCACCACGGTCGCGGGGACGCCTGGAACGCACAAGAGCCGGCGCGCAGGCCCCAGCGGGCGGCTCAAGCGGCGGGGGTGGAAACGGGCGTCCGGTTCTCGGCCAGAGCCCGGAGACCTCCCCGCACACGCATCCAGGCACCCGGAAGCTCTCGGGCGACTGTCACCCGAGCAGAGCGTGTCGGCACTTATCTGGCGGCACAAAACCACCCATTCAGGGGCAAGAATCGCCGCGCCCGGAGACGGGGCCCACCCACGGATCACGAGGGGAACCCCTGGATCACGGCCACGGCCACCAGACCCCAAGCACGACCCCATCGCCACCAGGCCCGGAGCTCCCGGGGCCATCTGGTCGACCCCAGAAGCGTGGCGGCAGGGGGAGCCGGGGACAGCCTCCCCGGGCCGCCCGCGCGGGCCGGGACCGGTCGGTCCCTCCCTCTGAGTCGCCGGGTCAGGACTTAGAAAAGAATTCCACGGAGGAGCCTCCGGCGACCGGGCCCGGGGCGGGACCGTGGCTCCCGTCCCTCAGCCGGGGCTCCACCTACGCCTCGAGCCGGCCCCCTCCCACCTCCGGACAAAGACGCGACCCGCGAAACTCGGAGAGAGAAGTCCGGTCCGACGGCCCGGACCCACCCCGGGCACGCGTCCCGGCCGGGGACGCCCTCCCCGGCCCGCCCTCGAGGGCTCCCGCGGCCGGTCCACGCTCTTCTCCAGGGCGGGACTTGGACAAAAAACTGCCACGGAGGAGGAGGCATCCGAGGACCGGGCCCGGTCCCCACCGCCAGAGCCGGTCGACTCGGAAGACCAGTGGGGAAAAGGCCAGCCCGGCGGCCGAGCCCGTCGCGCCCTCCACGGGCCTCCCCCACAAGGCCCCGGCCGGTCCCCCACCTCCGGAGCGGGGCGCGGAAAGGGGATCGGCGACGCGGAAGGCCCGACCACCGGGCCGCCCTCAGGACGACGGCCGGGCACGGGACGAGTTCCCTCGCCCGTTCCCCCGCGGCGGCCCCCCACCCCCTCCCGGGGACGGAGGGGCACCGGCGGCTGCTGGTCGACCCGTCCGGGAGGCCCCACACCCCGGCCGGCACCGGGCGGCGCGGCGACAGCCACCTCCCTCAGTAGCCTGCACCTCCAATCTCCGGCGAGCGGGCGTCGCGCTCACGCCCCGGCGCCACCGGGCCAGATCCCGCCAGCGACGCCGGCCTCCCGGGACTCTGCCTCGGTCACCGCGGCCGAGTCCCGTCCCTTGGCCTGCGTCGCCGGAGCTCCGGAGGAAAGAGACGATATAAAAGCGGCCGCCAGGTGGCACCCGGCGACCGGCGACCGCCTCAGCGGGACGGAGCCGGAGCGCGGGCCCGCCAGGGAGCACAGCCGGGCCGCCGGGCCGCCAGATCCCGTCCCGGCGCCCCCTCGGACCCAGCCTCCCGGCCCAGCTCGGCCCCGGGGCGTCCGCCCGCGGGCTCCCGGCCGCCAAGGCGCAGCCCCAGCCGCAGGAGGGGGACCCGGAAAAGGTTTCTCGGGCGCTCACCGGGAAGGGGACGGGGAGAGTTCCCCCAGAGAGGCCAGGGGTCGGCCCGGGCCGGGCTGAGCCGGTGCGGCCGGGAGGCCGCCGCTTCCCGGAGCGGCCGGAGCGCCCCCGGGGCTCCCGGGAGGACTTAGAAAATCAGGGCGGGCGGGGACGGTCAAACCGAAACCAGGCACGTCATCCGAGAAGGACCGTGATGACGGGAGGAGGAAAGCTTTCAAGCGCAGAGGGTCTGTCGAAGGCAGGCGGAGAGTCTACCCGCTGAAACGGACGAAGATGGGAAAAAGAGGCTAGCTGAGGTGCCGACATTTAAGGAAATTAAAAAAAAAAAAAAAAGCACGAGGGCGTGGAGAACTGGGGGAAAATCAACACTGAGAAATCTACCCTCTGAAACTGACGAAGATGGGCAACAGGGGCTAGCTCGGGTGGCAATCTTTAAGCAGAACACACACACACACACACACACACACAAGCGCGTAGAGACCTGGGGAAAAAGCAACGCTGAGAAATCTACCCTCTGAAACTGACGAACATGGGCAACACAGGCTAGCTCAGGTGGCAATCGTTAAGCAAAAAAATAAATAAATAAAATAAAAAACTACAATGGCGAGGAGACCCGGTGAAAAAGCAACCCTGAAAAAAGGTACCCGCTGAAACGGAGGAAGCAGGGCAACAGAGCCTAGCTCAGGTGACAATATTTAAGCCAAAAAGAAAGAAAGAAAGAAACGAAGAAAAGAGCAAGGGAGTGGAGACCTTGGGAAAGAGCGATACTGAAAAATCTAGCCTCTGAAACTGACAAAGATGGGCAACACACGTTAGCTCAAGTGCCAATCTTGCAAAGAAAACACACACACTCACACACACACACACACTGAGGGACGTGGAGACCTGGGGAAAAAGCAACACTGAGAAATCCACCCTCTGAAGCTGACGAAAATGGGCCACAGAGGCTAGCTCAGGCGGCAATCGTTAAGCAAAAGAAACACACAAGGGCGTGGAGACCTGGGGAAAAAGCAACACTGAGAAATCCACCCTCAGAAACTGAGAAAGAAGCGCAACAGAGGCTAGCTCAGGTGGCAATCGTTAAGCAAAAGAAACACACAAGGGCGTGGAGACCCGGGTAAAAAGCAGCACGGAGAAATCCACCCTCTGAAACTGAGGAACATGGGCAACAGACGCTAGCTCAGGTTGGAACCTTTAAGCAGAAAAGAAAGACACCAGGGCGTGGAGAGCTGGCGAAAAAGCAACACTGAGAAATCTACCCTCTGAAACTGAGAAAGAAGCGCAACAGAGGCTAGCTCAGGTGGCAATCTTTAAGCAAAAGAAACACACAAGGGCGTGGAGACCTGGGGAAAAAGCAACACTGAGAAATCTACCCTCTGAAGCTGACGAAAATGGGCAACAGAGGCTACCTCAGGTGGCAATCATTAAGCAAAATAATAAAATAAAATAAAAAACTACAATGGCGAGGAGACCCGGTGAAAAAGCAACCCTGAAAAAAGGTACCCGCTGAAACGGAGGAAGCAGGGCAACAGAGCCTAGCTCAGGTGACAATATTTAAGCCAAAAAGAAAGAAAGAAAGAAAGAAAGAAAGAAAGAAAGAAAGAAAGAAAGAAAGAAAAGAGCAAGGGAGTGGAGACCTTGGGAAAGAGCAATACTGAAAAATCTAGCCTCTGACTGACAAAGACTGGCAACACACGTTAGCTCAAGTGCCAATCTTGCAAAGAAAACACACACACTCACACACACACACACACTGAGGGACGTGGAGATCTGGGGAAAAAGCAACACTGAGAAATCCACCCTCTGAAGCTGACGAAAATGGGCCACAGAGGCTAGCTCAGGTGGCAATCGTTAAGCAAAAGAAACACACAAGGGCGTGGAGACCCGGGTAAAAAGCAGCACGGAGAAATCCACCCTCTGAAACTGAGGAACATGGGCAACAGACCCTAGCTCAGGTTGCAACCTTTAAGCAGAAAAGAAAGACACCAGGGCGTGGAGACCCGGGTAAAAAGCAGCACGGAGAAATCCACCCTCTGAAACTGACGAACATGGGCAACAGAGGCTAGCTCAGGTGGCAATCGTTAAGCAAAAGAAACACACAGGGGCGTGGAGACCTGGGCAAAAAGCAGCACTGAGAAATCTACCCTCTGAAACTGACGAAGATGGGCCACAGAGGCTAGCTCAGGTGGCAATCGTTAAGCAAAAGAAACACACAAGGGCGTGGAGACCTGGGGAAAAAGCAACACTGAGAAATCCACCCTCTCAAACTGACGACCATGGGCAACACGGGCTAGCTCAGGTGGCAATTTTTAAGGAAAAATAAAAGGAAGTGCGTGGAGACCTGGGGAAAAAGCAACACGGAGAAATCCACCCTCAGAAACTGAGAAAGAAGCGCAACAAAGGCTAGCTCAGGTGGCAATCGTTAAGCAAAAGAAACACACAAGGGCGTGGAGACCTGGGGAAAAAGCAGCACTGAGAAATGTACCCTCTGAAACTGACGACGATGGGCAACAGAGGCTAGCTCAGGTGGCAATCTTTAAGCAAAAGGAAAACACAAGGGCGTGGAGACCTGGGGAAAAAGCAACACTGAGAATTCTACCCTCTGAAACTGCCGAAGATGGGCAACAGATGCTAGCTTTGGTTCAATATTTGAGCAAAAAAAAAAAAAAAACACACACACACACACACAAGGGCGTGCAGAACTTGGGAAAGAGCAAGACTGAGAAATCTACCCTCTGAAACTGACAAAGATGGGCAACAGAGACTAGCTCAGGTGGCAATCGTTAAGCAAAAGAAACAGACAAGGGCGTGGAGACCTGGGGAAAAAGCAGCACGGAGAAATCCACCCTCTGAAACTGACGAAGATGGGCCACAGAGGCTACCTCAGGTGGCAATCATTAAGCAAAAATATAAAATAAAATAAAAAACTACAATGGCGAGGAGACCCGGTGAAAAAGCAACCCTGAAAAAAGGTACCCGCTGAAACGGAGGAAGCAGGGCAACAGAGCCTAGCTCAGGTGACAATATTTAAGCCAAAAAGAAAGAAAGAAAGAAACGAAGAAAAGAGCAAGGGAGTGGAGACCTTGGGAAAGAGCGATACTGAAAAATCTAGCCTCTGAAACTGACAAAGATGGGCAACACACGTTAGCTCAAGTGCCAATCTTGCAAAGAAAACACACACACTCACACACACACACACACTGAGGGACGTGGAGACCTGGGGAAAAAGCAACACTGAGAAATCCACCCTCTGAAGCTGACGAAAATGGGCCACAGAGGCTAGCTCAGGCGGCAATCGTTAAGCAAAAGAAACACACAAGGGCGTGGAGACCTGGGGAAAAAGCAACACTGAGAAATCCACCCTCAGAAACTGAGAAAGAAGCGCAACAGAGGCTAGCTCAGGTGGCAATCGTTAAGCAAAAGAAACACACAAGGGCGTGGAGACCCGGGTAAAAAGCAGCACGGAGAAATCCACCCTCTGAAACTGAGGAACATGGGCAACAGACGCTAGCTCAGGTTGGAACCTTTAAGCAGAAAAGAAAGACACCAGGGCGTGGAGAGCTGGCGAAAAAGCAACACTGAGAAATCTACCCTCTGAAACTGAGAAAGAAGCGCAACAGAGGCTAGCTCAGGTGGCAATCTTTAAGCAAAAGAAACACACAAGGGCGTGGAGACCTGGGGAAAAAGCAACACTGAGAAATCTACCCTCTGAAGCTGACGAAAATGGGCAACAGAGGCTACCTCAGGTGGCAATCATTAAGCAAAATAATAAAATAAAATAAAAAACTACAATGGCGAGGAGACCCGGTGAAAAAGCAACCCTGAAAAAAGGTACCCGCTGAAACGGAGGAAGCAGGGCAACAGAGCCTAGCTCAGGTGACAATATTTAAGCCAAAAAGAAAGAAAGAAAGAAAGAAAGAAAGAAAGAAAGAAAGAAAGAAAGAAAGAAAGAAAGAAAGAAAAGAGCAAGGGAGTGGAGACCTTGGGAAAGAGCAATACTGAAAAATCTAGCCTCTGACTGACAAAGACTGGCAACACACGTTAGCTCAAGTGCCAATCTTGCAAAGAAAACACACACACTCACACACACACACACACTGAGGGACGTGGAGATCTGGGGAAAAAGCAACACTGAGAAATCCACCCTCTGAAGCTGACGAAAATGGGCCACAGAGGCTAGCTCAGGTGGCAATCGTTAAGCAAAAGAAACACACAAGGGCGTGGAGACCCGGGTAAAAAGCAGCACGGAGAAATCCACCCTCTGAAACTGAGGAACATGGGCAACAGACCCTAGCTCAGGTTGCAACCTTTAAGCAGAAAAGAAAGACACCAGGGCGTGGAGACCCGGGTAAAAAGCAGCACGGAGAAATCCACCCTCTGAAACTGACGAACATGGGCAACAGAGGCTAGCTCAGGTGGCAATCGTTAAGCAAAAGAAACACACAGGGGCGTGGAGACCTGGGCAAAAAGCAGCACTGAGAAATCTACCCTCTGAAACTGACGAAGATGGGCCACAGAGGCTAGCTCAGGTGGCAATCGTTAAGCAAAAGAAACACACAAGGGCGTGGAGACCTGGGGAAAAAGCAACACTGAGAAATCCACCCTCTCAAACTGACGACCATGGGCAACACGGGCTAGCTCAGGTGGCAATTTTTAAGGAAAAATAAAAGGAAGTGCGTGGAGACCTGGGGAAAAAGCAACACGGAGAAATCCACCCTCAGAAACTGAGAAAGAAGCGCAACAAAGGCTAGCTCAGGTGGCAATCGTTAAGCAAAAGAAACACACAAGGGCGTGGAGACCTGGGGAAAAAGCAGCACTGAGAAATGTACCCTCTGAAACTGACGACGATGGGCAACAGAGGCTAGCTCAGGTGGCAATCTTTAAGCAAAAGGAAAACACAAGGGCGTGGAGACCTGGGGAAAAAGCAACACTGAGAATTCTACCCTCTGAAACTGCCGAAGATGGGCAACAGATGCTAGCTTTGGTTCAATATTTGAGCAAAAAAAAAAAAAAAACACACACACACACACACAAGGGCGTGCAGAACTTGGGAAAGAGCAAGACTGAGAAATCTACCCTCTGAAACTGACAAAGATGGGCAACAGAGACTAGCTCAGGTGGCAATCGTTAAGCAAAAGAAACAGACAAGGGCGTGGAGACCTGGGGAAAAAGCAGCACGGAGAAATCCACCCTCTGAAACTGACGAAGATGGGCCACAGAGGCTACCTCAGGTGGCAATCATTAAGCAAAAATATAAAATAAAATAAAAAACTACAATGGCGAGGAGACCCGGTGAAAAAGCAACCCTGAAAAAAGGTACCCGCTGAAACGGAGGAAGCAGGGCAACAGAGCCTAGCTCAGGTGACAATATTTAAGCCAAAAAGAAAGAAAGAAAGAAAGAAAGGTAGGAAGAAAGAAAAGAGCAAGGGAGTGGAGACCTTGGGAAAGAGCGATACTGAAAAATCTAGCCTCTGACTGACAAAGACTGGCAACACACGTTAGCTCAAGTGCCAATCTTGCAAAGAAAACACACACACTCACACACACACACACTGAGGGACTTGGAGACCTGGGGAAAAAGCAACACTGAGAAATCCACCCTCTGAAGCTGACGAAAATGGGCCACAGAGGCTAGCTCAGGTGGCAATCGTTAAGCAAAAGAAACACACAAGGGCGTGGAGACCTGGGGAAAAAGCAACACTGAGAAATCCACCCTCTGAAACTGACGAAAATGGGCCACAGAGGCTAGCTCAGGTGGCAATCGTTAAGCAAAAGAAACACACAAGGGCGTGGAGACCTGGGGAAAAAGCAACACGGAGAAATCCACCCTCTGAAACTGACGAAGAAGGGCAACAGATGCTAGCTTAGGTTCAATATTTGAGCAAAAAAAAAAAAAACAAAAAAAAAACCCACACACAAGGGCGTGCAGAACTTGGGAAAGAGCAAGACTGAGAAATCTACCCTCTGAAACTGACAAAGATGGGCCACAGAGGCTAGCTCAGGTGGCAATCGTTAAGCAAAAGAAACACACAAGGGCGTGGAGACCTGGGGAAAAAGCAACACTGAGAAATCTACCATCTGAAACTGAAGAAGATGGGCAACAGAGGCTAGCTCAGGTGGCAATCGTTAAGCAAAAAAAATAAAAAATAAAAAAATACAATGGCGAGGAGACCCGGTGAAAAAGCAACCCTGAAAAAAGGTACCCTCTGAAACGGAGGAAGCAGGGCAACAGAGCCTAGCTCAGGTGACAATCTTTAAGCCAAAAAAAAAAAAAAGAAAAGAAAAGAGCAAGGGAGTGGAGACCTTGGGAAAGTGCGATACTGAAAAATCTAGCCTCTGAAACTGACAAAGATTGGCAACACACGTTAGCTCAAGTGCCAATCTTGCAAAGAAAACACACACACTCACACACACACACACTGAGGGACTTGGAGACCTGGGGAAAAAGCAACACTGAGAAACCTACCCTCTCAAACTGACGAAGATGGGCAACAGATGCTAGCTTAGGTTCAATATTTGAGCAAAAAAAAAAAAACACACACACACACACAAGGGCGTGCAGAACTTGGGAAAGAGCAAGACTGAGAAATCTACCCTCTGAAACTGACAAAGATGGGAAACAGAGGCTTAGCTCAGGTGGCAATCTTTAAGCAGAAAAAAAAAACAACAACAACAAAAAAAAACCCCACAATGGAGTGGAGACCCGGGGGAAATCAACACTGAAAAATACAAATACAATGGAAGGCCAATAGACAGAGCAGGCACTTTCACCTGGGGAGGAGGAGGTACGCATGGATGACCAATGAGCGCATGAAAAGATGTGAGCTGTTCCCTGGAAAAGCAAGTGAGAAAATTAGAGGGAGACATTGTGGGGACACATGGGTGAGACTGGCTTCTTCCAAATACAGGAACAGGATCAAACTGCTAGTGAGGTCGCGGAGAAGCCAAGTCAGTCACTCACGCCTCACTGGTGGTGAAGGGAAACGGTATGGCCTCTGTGAAAAATGGCGTGGCGGGTTCCAAAACTCACACGCCGCGGAAACAACCACCGAAAGTGGCAACCTACATAAGCCCTTGGTGTATCTTGCCTCCTAAGAGCGTCTGTATGTAGCTGGAGCCTTGGGTCGTTAAGGCTTCCACAGTGATCTGTGGTGGTGGTGGTGGGGGGCCTTGGGCCTTGGGGGTCTCCGCTGGACCTCCAGGAAGTCAGCTTTTGTGGAGTCCCGTGAGTCCTTCCAGGGAGGGAGGCATCCAACCCGAGGGTGGTCTGGAGGGCCCCACTCCCGCCACTCCCGGGGGCTGGGGCGGGGGGCGGGGTGGGGGCTGCGGCCACGTTCCTGTTCATTCACACAGAATCCGGGGCATGAATGTTCTTAGCAGCTCTGTTCCACACAGACCCACACTGGAAACCACACAGACGTCCTGCAAGTCCCATCCCTTGCTCATGTCGCCGGGGCTCCGGAGGAGGGCCACTCTGTAAAAGCGGCCGCCAGATGGCGCCCAACAACCGGCGCGGAGGGGTCAGCGGGAGGGAACCGGGTCACCGGCCAGCGAGAGTGCACAGCCTGAGCCCACCGCCGGGTCAGGTCTCTCTCTGTCTACCTCTGTCTCTGTCTCTCTGTCTCTCTGTCTCTGACTCTGTCTCTCTCTCTCTTTCTCTCTGGGCCCGCTTGGGGCGGCCGGGAGGTCACCACGCCAGGCCCCAGGGTGTCCACCTCGGAGCTCCCAGGCAGCACAGGGCAACCCTGGGCGCAGAAGGAGGTCTTGGAAAATCGGCGGGGAGGGGGGTGGGGTGGGTGGGCTTGCCAGGAAGGGGACAGACTCCCCACGTGACTCCTGGGCCGGGCCGGGGCTGCCGGCTGGCTGACGCGGACAGAGGGTGGAAAAGTCCCCGGAGATGCCACGGGGCAGGCCGGGGCTGCCGGCCCCCGATTCCCGGAGCGGCCCGAGCACTTCCCGGGTCCCGGGAGGACTTAGAAAATCAGGGCGGGGTGGGGGGTGGGGGTCGCTGTCAAACCGAAACCATGCACGTCATCAGAGAAGGACCGTGACGACGGAGGAATTGTCCGCAGTCTGTCAGGAATTGTGTGCAGCCTGTCACTTCCGGCCCAGAGGGTCTTTCTAAGGCAGACGGACAGACAGAGCCCACAAGTCGTAGAGGAAAGGACCGAGCCGCTTGGCCGCTGAAAAGTTTACAAGACAAAACGGGTCTCCCTCCGCACGGGGCCACAGCAAAGCCCAAAGACGACACACGGGGGGAGCATGGGTGCAGATTCACGTGTGGTGATAAGAATATGGATTTCAGCAGGGCTTCCCGTCCTCATCAACAAGCAGAAGCACCCAAATGGTGCGGGTTGGGGGCAGAGACCTCACAGCCATTCCCTCCACAAATCGAGTTCCCCGGGACATCCTCACAGCGCCGTGCTGTGAGTGTGTGTGGGTGTTTAAAATGGGGTAAATGTGGACGTGGAACTGCTCCGTGAAACCAAAATAACAACAGTCGTAGATCTTCTTTGGTCATTTAGAAAATTCTTCCCCCCCCCCCCCAGCGGTGCACGTATTTCCCTTCCAAAAAAGAAGAACGGGAAAGGAGATGTTAAAGGCAAGCAGAGAGAGGAAAACTGTTGCAAAACAAAAGCTGAGCTCCCGTCCGAGGGAGGCCTCCTCCGTTAGAGGCCTAGGAAATCATTCTGACAAAATGGAGGATCTCTGTCTTTGGTGTCGATTCCCTCAGAGGTCAAGAGAAACCTTTTCCAATGTCTTTATCAGGAGGAGACTAGAAGTTAGAGAAAAGTATCCTTTCGAGAGCGAGAAAAACCAATTCTGATTTTGCATCAGCTTCCCTCCGATCTTGAAACTCATTGACTTGATTCCATTCTGTCGATGGAAATAATCCGGAACCAATCTATCCGTGAAAATCGGGGTGAGTTTATTCTGACCTAAGATGTAAGGACTGTGGCCCGGGGCCTTTCTTCCTGAAGGAAGAAAGGGCGCCCGGGAAGTGGGGTGTACAGAGTGCTTCTAGACCCCCAGAGAGGACGTTTCACATAGGATCGAAAGGTCCCTTGGACGATAGTCGCGACACTGCTCTGTCAGCACAGCGATCGACAGACACTGCTGGGTGGCAGGTCTGTTGTCTGGGCCTGGGTGGTCACAGGTGAGCCGGATGGTCAAAGGTGAGCGCAACCATCCGTTCCTAGCCTAAGGAAAGATGCCTCTCCTTAAGGAAAGGCCCGAGCACGGGGAAGCTGCTCCTTTCCCTTAAGGGCATTGGTTCTTGCCGTAGGAAATGTTTAAAGCAGATCTACGATGCGATGCGTGCTCGACGGCCACGTCAGGCCCTTTTGGAAAAACACTGTCAGGCCGAATTAGGCCGACACCCAATGGCTTCCTCATAGACTCCAATAGATCCTATCGCTCGCCATTTCTATCTGTCCACTCGTTCCAATTTTAGGCCACTTGACCACGAACAGACCTTTTTCTCAGATTTTTTTCCCCGTGATCACCTTTTCACAGACAAAACGATCTTTACTTTTTAGGCCCTCTTGCCTGAAGGCAGCCATCTCACTTTCCTTGAACACAAAGATGTTTCCCATATTCACTTTTAGTGGCTTTTTGTTTTGTTTTGTGTTGTTTTGTTTTGAGGACGATGAGCCCTGAGCTAACTGCTGCCAATCCTCCTCTTTTTGCCGAGGAAGGCTGGCCCTGAGCTAACCTCCGTGCCCATCTTCCTCTACTTCATATGTGGGACGCCTACCACCACGTGGCTCGCCCAGCGGTGCCACGTCCACCCCCGGGATCCGAACCGGCGAACCCCGGGCCGGCGAAGTGGAACAGGCACACTTAACCAGCGCGCCACTGGGCCGGCCTAGTGGCTTTCATCGCATTCGTTAAGTAGAATTTTTAACCCTCACGAACCTTAATTTTGGTGAAAACTAAGAAGTCAGCAATTAGGAACTGTCCTTCCCATGAGCAGTCTGTCGCTTGGCCAATTTCTAAACACTTGGCCACTTTTAGAAACATGGGATTTCATAGGTTTATCTCTTCCTTCGCTTTATTTGATTTCATCTCACTTTAGTGTTTGGGTGAGGAAGATCGGCCCTCACAGAGCTGACGCCTGTTGCCAATCTTCCTCTTCTTTCTGCTTGAGGGAGAGCGGGCCCGAGGTAACACCTGCGCCCCACTTCCTTGATCTTGCGGACGGGATGCCACCACAGCCCGGTGTGAGGAGCGGTGGAGGTCCACGCCCGGGATCTGAACCCGAGGACCCCAGGCTGCCGAAGCTGAGTGCAGGAGCTTAACCACTATGCCGCCGGGCCGCCGTCCCCTGTCAAAGCTTTTAATAAAGCACGAGACGTGTTCCTCGATAGACCCAAACGTCTTTTCGTTTCCGTATCCTCACAAACCCAAAGTAGATAAACTTCTATTTAGCCACTCACGTCTCAGGTTCTATCTTACTCGGAAATGATCTACATCGTCAGGGAAATTGTTTTTGTCTTAAGTTTGGCACCCGAGCTAACGACTCTTGCCAATCTTCCGTTTTTGTTTTTTTCCCCCCCTCCCGATTTTTCTCCCCAAATCCCCCCCATGACATAGTTGTCTATCTTAGTTGAGGGCCGTTCTAGTGGTGGCATGCGGGACGCCGCCTCCACACGGCCCGACGAGCGGTGCCGTGTCCGTGCCCGGGATCTGAACGGGCAAAACCCTGGGCCGCCGAAGGGGAGCGTGTGAACTTAACCACTCGGCCACGGGGCTGCCCCCGTCCGTGGACTTTTTTATCACCTGATTTCACCTCGCAAAACTTCAAAGCTTCAAGTTATCAGAGAGGTTTGGGAAGTTGTTTCAATTTATTTAATTAATTTATTTTTCGAGGAAGACGAGCCCCGAGCTGACACCTGCTGCCAATTCTCCTCTTTTTGCCCCGGGAGAGTGGTCCCGAGCTAACATCCGTGCCCATCCTCCTCCCGTTGATAGGCGGGACGCCGACCACAGCATGGCTCACCAAGCGGCGCCACGTCCGCACCCCGGATCCGAACCGGCGAACCCCTGGCCGACAAAACGGAACGTGCGAACTTAACTGCTGTGCCGCCGGGCTGGCCCTTCGGGAAGTTCTTTTCAGGACACGGGCCATAAACTAGAATCACCGCTACAGGTTTATCGGAGCGACATCAGCGTTCGTGGTGGATTGAGTCGTCCCCTCTGTCTCTCCCCTCCAGGGGACAACCAAAGGGACATCTATCGACCCACCCACCAAGGATTCCCCCCCGCATGGCACAGCAGGATGCCTGAGAGATCCACGCAGCCCTACAGCGGCAAGTCACATTCGCACAGTCAAAATTCAATGGCAGAGGGGGCTGGCCCCGTGGCCGAGTGGTTAAGTTCGCGCGCTCCGCTGCAGGCGGCCCAGTGTTTCGTGGGTTCGAATCCTGGGCGCGGACATGGCACTGTTCATCAGACCACGCTGAGGCAGCGTCCCACATGCCACAACTAGAAGAACCCACAACGAAGAATACACAACTATGTACCGGGGGGCTTTGGGGAGAAAAAGGAAAAAATAAAATCTTTAAAAAAAAAATTCAATGGCAGAGACAAAACGTTAAGGTCAGCGAGAGGGAAGAGAATAACCGGCCCAGGAGCAACGGTGTGAAGAACATGGAGAAGACGGGTCCTAGACGCCGGGGTCCCCGGAGCAGCGATTTCATCAGAGGCCCGCGAACGTCCACGATCTCCACACCACGTTTATGGCCGACTGCGTGTGTGGGTCCTTTGGAATCGACCAGGCTACCGTCTGGGCCACTTTGGGACATCGTGTCTAGCTGCCCCGAGCGGTGGAGCTGTCGTTCGAGTGTAAGATGGGGCCCATCCGGGGAGAGCATGGGGACGGGGAAAGGGAGGCCGCGGGAAGTCACAGAGTCTGAGGTGTTCGGGGGAGACCGACTCTTCTAAAGTGGAGGCGGTAGAAGGAGAGCAGCAGGATTTTTGGATTTTTGTTCTCTCTGTTAGGTATCTGGGTCCGGAGGAGAGTGGGGCGGGGGGGGATGGTTGTGGTGGTGGTGGTGGTGGTGGTGGTGGGTGTGAGGCTGAGGCAGGGCTGGTGTTTCCTTTCCGGGTCAGGTGAAAGAGCTCCTCCAGTGGAGGTTTTTGGACAAGGGGTCTGGTCTGGCAGGATGGGAGGTTGCGGGTCGAGCCACAGGGGAATCTGTCGTAGCTCAGACTCGGGCCTTTGAAGAAATAGACAGAGAGAGGAGTTTTGCTCTGTCTGTCACCGCAGCCGGCACCTCAGGAGCAACAACAGAAGGCTTCCCGAATGAGTGAAGGGGCAGGAGCCAGCGTGCCCCGTGCCTCTCTCAGCCCTGCGCCGGCAGGGAAGGAAGCAGGCAGGCAGGCAGGCAGGCAGGCCTCAGGGCTACTCCCGTCCTACTGCCCGGTGGTCCCTGTCCCGGCCCCGCCCCCACTCTCCCCCTGACCCTCACTGCTCCCCAGCCCTCTTCTCAGCCAGAGAGGCGATGGGGGGGGCGGGGCGGTCCCAGAACAAGTTTCCTCTCATCCACCATCATCTTGCCACCCTGACGACTTGGCCCGAGATCCGGCCTAGGCTGTAGCCGTGTGTGGTTTTCCTGTGGACAAGGGGGCCGGTTCACCATTTCGGAGGAAACCCCTAGCCTTCCACTGCCGAGTCGAGTCGGTGGGACTCGCCAGCCTGGAAGGGGGGAGGGGGGAGGGGAGGTCAGGCCCATTCATTCCGACGGGCCTGGTGTCAGGGCTTCATTCAAGTGCAGGAAGCTCTCTCCCATGGCCTCGGGCTCTTTTCCATTGAACGGCTTTCTTCAATTCCCCCACCCTTAGGCCGCAGTCCGCCAAGGGCCGGGAGGCAGGGAGGGAAGATGTTGGGGCAGGGTGGCTGTCTGAGAAACTCGCCTCGTCTGGGGCAGAAAGAGTGCCCCCCTCCTTTCTCTAACCCTACTAGACTGCTTGAGGATCACGGACGGTTTGGCTCATCGATGAGCCCTGCGTTATGGGCCCGGCAAGCAAACTCCTAACTGGCAACCCGCTGCTCTAGGCGTGTGTGGGTTTTTTGATCATTCACCTTCAAGTTCGCACGACATTGGTCCGTGTCCCCCGCCCCAGCTTCCCATGGGAAATCCTCCGTCTCTTTCCACAGACTCACTGGCGACTTCACACAGCGCCTGCCTCCTCCTCCTCCTCCTCCTCCTCCTCCTCCTCCTCCTCCTCCGAAGGAAGGAAGGAAGGAAGGAAGGAAGGAAGGAAGGGGCTGACCCCGTGGCCGAGCAGTTGAGTTTGCACGCTCCGCTTCAGCGGCCCGGGGCTTCAAAGGTTCGGATCCTGGGCTCGGACACGGTACCGCTCATCAAGCCACGCTGAGGTGGCGTCCCACACGGCAGAACCAGAGGGACCCTCAAAGAGAATATACAACTAGGTACTGGGGTGCTCTGGGGAGAAGAAGAAGAAGGAGGAGGAATAAAAAGAAAAGATAAGATTGGCAATGAGCTCGGGTGCCAGTCTTTAAAAAAAAAAAAAAAAGAGGAAGAAAGATGGACAAACAGGAACGAATCCCACTGACGGCACCTCCAAATGGTGGGGGGTAGGGGGGTGGGGGGGGTGGGGAGTGGCATCATCGGGCCAATGGTGACTCTAAGTCGTGATCCCGCGGTTGTGTTATTTGATATTTTATCGAATCGATTTATTATTTTATTTTTGAGGAAGATGAGCCCTGAGCGAACATCTGCCGCCAATCCTCCTCTGTCGGCTGAGGAAGACTGGCCCTGAGCTGACATCCGTGCCCATCCCCCTCTACTTTCCAGGTGGGACGCCTGCCACAGCGTGTCTCGCCAAGCGGTGCCGGGTCCTGCGCCCGGGATCCGGACCGGCGAACCCGGGGCCGGCGGAGCGGAACGTGCGAACTTCACCGCCGCGCCACCGGGCCGGCCCCCGGAGTTGTTTAAAAAATCCAGTAAGGGGCTGGCCCCGTGGCCGAGTGGTTAAGTTCGCGCGCTCCGCTGCAGGCGGCCCAGTGTTTCGTCGGTTCGGATCCCGGGCGCGGACACGGCACTGCTCATCAAACCACGCTGAGGTGGCGTCCCACATACCACCGCTAGAAGGACCCACAACGAAGAACACACAACTATGTACCGGGGGGGCTTTGGGGAGAAAAAGGAAAGACAAAAAATAAAATCTTCAAAACTCCAATAAAACTTTGAGTGAAGACGACGAGGAGGATGCGAAACGTATCTCACGCCTCCGAGCCGAGCCGTCCGTTTAGGAAGGGGGACGAGGACCCTTTGTAAGCGATGTCCCTTTTTAAGCACCATTCTAAACCACAGAACAGAACTCCCTCTCCTCGACCCGGAGCGACCCGGAGCGAGGAGGTTCCTGGGCGTGTCAGAGAGGGCCACGTCCTCTGCAGCACGAACGAACCGCCAGGGTTCGGCCACGGGAAAGAATTTCTTCCTCTCCAGGCGGACTAAAAGTCGCCGACGGCAGCGGGCGTAGGTGCTATCCTTCCCGTCCAGGAAAGGCAGGGAGAACTTCAGCCGTGAAGAGAAGGAGGTCTTCCTCACTCCCCGTTTCGGGAGGGCCCCTTTGGCAGGGGAGTTTTGTCTCCTGATTTCAAGTCAGGAAGAAAAGGGAGAGAGAGAGAGAGAGAGTGTCCTTCTCGTGCCAGGTCGGTCTGAGGGGGACCTCCTCTGGTTTCCTCCCTTCCCAGGGAAGGCCGTTCGCCCCTTCTTCTAGAAAAAGCTCCCAAAGCACCACCGCCCAGGATGGTTGACCTACGCCCATCGTCCCTCCTTTCCCAATCATTTCTACCGCGACAGAGGGACAGAGGCCCCGGCCCCATCCCCATCCCCACCCCCACCCCCATCGCCTGCCTCCTTGATGGCCAAAGGAGCTGCCTCTGAGAATGGAACGGGGCTTGGAAACCTTCTAGAGGGGTGACTCTCACCTGCCTGCCTGCCTGCTGGGAAAAGCACCCACGCTGTCCATCGGACTGCCCTTTTGGGCAAACGTAGGCGTGCCACATAGCGATCGACAGCTATGGCGGGGGGGCGGGGGCGGGGTGGCGTGGTGGTGCCCAGGATCCACGACACGTGACGGCTGCGGAGCACGACAGCCCTAAGACCTTGAGGGAGACGGGGTGGCGCGTGAATCCTTTCGGAACGAGAACGACAGGAAACGCTGACGGGGACGTGTTCTCGTCTCGAGAACACACCAACGCCTCGCACGGTGTCTGACCCGGGGTGCCTCTGACTTTTGTCACCAGAGACGATCCTGTCGACCGCCCCTCACGCTTTGGGGAAAAGGGGAGAGGGACTCGGTAGCACGGGAGAAGCCATCCATCCGCCCTTCCTTTCCGTCTTCACGGCTCCTTCTCGTGGAAAACGAGGAAGCCGTCCGGAGGAACGGAACACTGACCCGGGCCAAAGCGTGGCCCAGCCTGAGCCTCCAAAACCTTCTGCTAAGTGAGAGGTGCCAGACATCCAAGGCGACCTACGTTGCGATTCCACACAGAGGAGAGAGCTAGAACGGTCCAACCCTAGAGGGCGACAGCAGATGGCGGCGGCGGCGGCGGCGGCGGTGGCGGCGGCGGTGGTGGTGGTGGTGGTGGTCGTGGTGAGGCAGATCCGGGAGTGGGGCCGTTTTTTCTTTCGGAGGGAGGGGATGGAAACGGAAACCTTCTGGAAATAGATAGCCGTGACGGATGTGCCACCTTGGGGAGAGAGACTCCCGAAGGCCACTGGCTTGTGCCCCGTGGAAAGGATGGATTCGGTGGGATGGGAATTCTACCTCCGTGTAGAGCGTGTGGTAAACCACGAGGTGGGTGGGTGGGTGGATGGCCTCCCTGCCTCGCCTCCACCTAGACGTCCACACACAGAGACCGACGAGGGAGGGAGGGAGGGAGGGAGGGAGGGAGAGAGACAAGATGGACAGAGGCCGAGGCCGAGGCCGAGGCAGTGAGCGAGTAAGTGATCGACCCTGGCCATAGGGATTCCTCAGAGGGCGTCTCTTGGCTCCCCAAACGAAGAATGTGTGTGGAGATCGAGAAAGATCACCGACCTAGGAGAACCAGCAAGACTTCCTCACCCTCCAGAGAGCCGCTGGGCCCCTGCCGTCCCTGCCACCGCCACCCCTACCCCTCGCCTTTGGCAGCGACGCCAACGAAAGGCAGGCAGACGAGTGGGAGAGTCGTGTGGTGGTGTCCCCCAAGGAAGGTGGGTCCATGCCGACGAGCGGTCGTCGGCGTGTGGAAAAGCCAGAGGCGGGCTGACTAGAAGGAGGGCGTCCTGGGGGAAGGGGCCAGGGTGTGAGGGAGAGAGGCCTGTTTCTCTTCCCCTGTTGGTCCCAAGTCAGGGGCCCAAAGGAGGAAAGCTGTCCGTTCCTTTCCGACTCGGACGGTTCGGGCGGGACCGACCGATCCCCGTGGCGGCGCGGTCGGGGCTTTCTGGACCAGAACCCCTCTCTCCGTCGCCTTTCGACCACACACACGCTTTAGAGGCCAAGAGAAAATGGATCGGGTCTCTCTGTCTCTCTCCCTAGAAAACAAGGGCCGGGGGCCGAGCCCGTGGACGAGCGGTCAAGTACGCGCCCCCACCCCGACCCCCGGCTTCGACGGCCCAGGTTTTCACCGGTTCGGATCCTGGGCGCAGCCCCAGACCCAGCATCGCCCTTCAAGCCCACATAGCAGAAACCCGAAAGACCTACCACTGGAACCTACAACTATGGATGGACGGGACGGGACGGGACGGGGCGGGGCGGGGCGGGGCGGGGCGGGGGTGGGGGGGGCGGCTTTGGGGAGAAGGAAGAAAGAAAAAATAAAAGAAACACAAGGACGGTCATCGCGATAGTTCTTTCCACTTCCATCCATATGTTAACAGGACCCAAGTTTCCCGACCTCCATTTGGATGCATGTTAACTAAATGGAGAAGCTATTCAAAGGACTCCTCTAAAGAAGTCCACGTTCTTCTTTCTAAATGATAATGAAAATCATTGTCACCACCGCTCTTCCGACCCTCCATGTCCAGACGGCCTCCCGCCCCTCCCCCATCCCCAACTCCCGCCCCGCCCCGCCCCGCGCCGACCCCCGCCCCCGGCATTCGCCCCGCCCACCTTTCCCTCTCCACTCCTACCCCCCCGCCCCCCGCCGCCCGGGACACCATCCCCCGCACCCCACCCCCCCCCCCCATCCCGGCCGGGCCACCTGGTCGACCTCCTCGAACACTATATAAGAGGATGCCGGGCAGCCGGTGGCGCCCGACAAGCGGCCTCCTCACCGGCCGGACGGATCAGCCTCGCGGGGGCGGGCGATGGGGAGGCGTTCGTCCAGGTCAGGTCAGGTCAGGTCAGGTCGGGGGAGGGAGGATGCAGCGCCGGCCGGCCTGGTGCGTGGCCTGGTCCCGATCCACCCCGCGTCTCGTTTCTCGGGCCGGGACGAGTACAGGCGGGGAGGCCGACTCGGTCACGGAAAGCGGCCTTGGGGAGGTTTTGGCGAACGTCCCTGTCCCAGGGCCGTCTGCCGACTAGGGGACGGAGTCCTCCTCCATGCGCCTTCTCGCCCCCAGTCGGGCGGGTTGTGGGTCGCGCGGTCGACTTGGCCATTTCACCGGAGGCGTCCTGCCTGCCGGGGCTCCCTCCCTCGGGCCGGTGCGAGCGGTCCTCGGGCGGCCCGGGAATTTGGGCCGCAGCGAACGAACGAACGAAGCCCGTCCCTCCTGCGTCGGCACGGATGAGACACAGCCCTGGTGGGTGGAGCCGCTTTCCTCGGGTTTCCTTTTGCTTTCGGCCGCTGCTGCCACCAAACCTCCCTAAACGATAGGAATGAAAACGGGAACCGTTGGCATAATAAAAGCGTTTTGGTTGGCGTGTTTCTTGGCTTTTGGGGACTCGAGAGGTATGATGGATGATCTCCGATTGTCCTTTGGAAGGAAGGTCTATTTCATCCCAGTCGCACGAACCCCGCAAACGTGCGGCTGGACGAGGGAGGGAGGGAGGGAGGGAGGGAGGGAGGCCAACCACGGGATTTCCGCACGACCAGCTGATGGACACGACCGCCCCCGTGAGCCGGGCGGAGGGCAGCCGCCCGGGTCTCGCAGCTACGTGCCCGCGGAACCCTCGGGACTGCGAGAAGCCCGAGCGACCCGCAGTCACGCGGCGCTCGGCGCGGACATCTGGTCGGCCCGCGCGCCACGGGACCCGGGGGCCGGCCGCTGGTCGACCCGGCAGGGCGGCGGCCCCGGCGGCGGCCTCGCCGCCGCTCGTCCGCAGGCTCCAGGGAGCCCTCGGGGCTCCGAGAAGCCCGAGCAGCCCGTGGCCCCGCGACCCCGCGGCGCTCGGCGCGGACATCTGGTCG
>NW_027222037.1:0-10000 GCF_041296265.1 Equus caballus
TTTTTAAAGATTTTATTTTTTCCTTTTTCTCCCCAAAGCCCCCCGGTACATAGTTGTGTATTCTTCGTTGTGGGTTCTTCTAGTTGTGGCATGTGGGACGCTGCCTCAGCGTGGTCTGATGAACAGTGCCATGTCCGCGCCCAGGATTCGAACCCACGAAACACTGGGCCGCCTGCAGCGGAGCGTGCGAACTTAACCACTCGGCCACGGGGCCAGCCCCCTCTGCCATTGAATTTTGACTGTGCGAATGTGACTTGCCGCTGTAGGGCTGCGTGGATCTCTCAGGCATCCTGCTGTGCCATGCGGGGGGGGGGGGAATCCTTGGTGGGTGGGTCGATAGACGTCCCTTTGGTTGTCCCCTGGAGGGGAGAGACAGAGGGGACGACTCAATCCACCACGAACGCTGATGTCGCTCCGATAAACCTGTAGCGGTGATTCTAGTTTATGGCCCGTGTCCTGAAAAGAACTTCCCGAAGGGCCAGCCCGGCGGCACAGCAGTTAAGTTCGCACGTTCCGTTTTGTCGGCCAGGGGTTCGCCGGTTCGGATCCGGGGTGCGGACGTGGCGCCGCTTGGTGAGCCACGCTGTGGTTGGCGTCCCGCCTATCAACGGGAGGAGGATGGGCACGGATGTTAGCTCGGGACCACTCTCCCGGGCAAAAAGAGGAGAATTGGCAGCAGGTGTCAGCTCGGGGCTCGTCTTCCTCGAAAAATAAATTAATTAAATAAATAAAAACAACTTCCCAAACCTCTCTGATAACTTGAAGCTTTGAAGTTTTGCGAGGTGAAATCAGGTGATAAAAAAGTCCACGGACGGGGGCAGCCCCGTGGCCGAGTGGTTAAGTTCACACGCTCCCCTTCGGCGGCCCAGGGTTTTGCCCGTTCAGATCCCAGGCACGGACACGGCACCGCTCGTCGGGCCGTGTGGAGGCGGCGTCCCACATGCCACAACTAGAACGGCCCTCAACTAAGATAGACAACTATGTCATGGGGGGGATTTGGGGAGAAAAATCGCGGGGGGGGGGGAAACAAAAACGGAAGATTGGCAACAGTCGTTAGCTCGGGTGCCAAACTTAAGACAAAAACAATTTCCTTGACGATGTAGATCATTTCCGAGTAAGATAGAACCTGAGACGTGAGTGGCTAAATAGAAGTTTATCTACTTTGGGTTTGTGAGGATACGGAAACGAAAAGACCTTTGGGTCTATCGAGGAACACGTCTCGTGCTTTATTAAAAGCTTTGACAGGGGACGGCGGCACGGCGGCATAGTGGTTAAGCTCCTGCACTCAGCTTCGGCAGCCTGGGGTCCTCGGGTTCAGATCCCGGGCGTGGACCTCCACCGCTCCTCACTCCGGGCTGTGGTGGCATCCCGTCCGCAAGATCAAGGAAGTGGGGCGCAGGTGTTACCTCGGGCCCGCTCTCCCTCAAGCAGAAAGAAGAGGAAGATTGGCAACAGGCGTCAGCTCTGTGAGGGCCGATCTTCCTCACCCAAAAACTAAAGTGAGATGAAATCAAATAAAGCGAAGGAAGAGATAAACCTATGAAATCCCATGTTTCTAAAAGTGGCCAAGTGTTTAGAAATTGGCCAAGCGACAGACTGCTCATGGGAAGGACAGTTCCTAATTGCTGACTTCTTAGTTTTCACCAAAATTAAGGTTCGTGAGGGTTAAAAATTCTACTTAACGAATGCGATGAAAGCCACTAGGCCGGCCCAGTGGCGCGCTGGTTAAGTGTGCCTGTTCCACTTCGCCGGCCCGGGGTTCGCCGGTTCGGATCCCGGGGGTGGACGTGGCACCGCTGGGCGAGCCACGTGGTGGTAGGCGTCCCACATATGAAATAGAGGAAGATGGGCACGGAGGTTAGCTCAGGGCCAGCCTTCCTCGGCAAAAAGAGGAGGATTGGCAGCAGTTAGCTCAGGGCTCATCGTCCTCAAAACAAAACAACACAAAACAAAACAAAAAGCCACTAAAAGTGAATATGGGAAACATCTTTGTGTTCAAGGAAAGTGAGATGGCTGCCTTCAGGCAAGAGGGCCTAAAAAGTAAAGATCGTTTTGTCTGTGAAAAGGTGATCACGGGGAAAAAAATCTGAGAAAAAGGTCTGTTCGTGGTCAAGTGGCCTAAAATTGGAACGAGTGGACAGATAGAAATGGCGAGCGATAGGATCTATTGGAGTCTATGAGGAAGCCATTGGGTGTCGGCCTAATTCGGCCTGACAGTGTTTTTCCAAAAGGGCCTGACGTGGCCGTCGAGCACGCATTGCATCGTAGATCTGCTTTAAACATTTCCTACGGCAAGAACCAATGCCCTTAAGGGAAAGGAGCAGCTTCCCCGTGCTCGGGCCTTTCCTTAAGGAGAGGCATCTTTCCTTAGGCTAGGAACGGATGGTTGCGCTCACCTTTGACCATCCGGCTCACCTGTGACCACCCAGGCCCAGACAACAGACCTGCCACCCAGCGGTGTCTGTCGATCGCTGTGCTGACAGAGCAGTGTCGCGACTATCGTCCAAGGGACCTTTCGATCCTATGTGAAACGTCCTCTCTGGGGGTCTAGAAGCACTCTGTACACCCCACTTCCCGGGCGCCCTTTCTTCCTTCAGGAAGAAAGGCCCCGGGCCACAGTCCTTACATCTTAGGTCAGAATAAACTCACCCCGATTTTCACGGATAGATTGGTTCCGGATTATTTCCATCGACAGAATGGAATCAAGTCAATGAGTTTCAAGATCGGAGGGAAGCTGATGCAAAATCAGAATTGGTTTTTCTCGCTCTCGAAAGGATACTTTTCTCTAACTTCTAGTCTCCTCCTGATAAAGACATTGGAAAAGGTTTCTCTTGACCTCTGAGGGAATCGACACCAAAGACAGAGATCCTCCATTTTGTCAGAATGATTTCCTAGGCCTCTAACGGAGGAGGCCTCCCTCGGACGGGAGCTCAGCTTTTGTTTTGCAACAGTTTTCCTCTCTCTGCTTGCCTTTAACATCTCCTTTCCCGTTCTTCTTTTTTGGAAGGGAAATACGTGCACCGCTGGGGGGGGGGGGGGGGGGGAAGAATTTTCTAAATGACCAAAGAAGATCTACGACTGTTGTTATTTTGGTTTCACGGAGCAGTTCCACGTCCACATTTACCCCATTTTAAACACCCACACACACTCACAGCACGGCGCTGTGAGGATGTCCCGGGGAACTCGATTTGTGGAGGGAATGGCTGTGAGGTCTCTGCCCCCAACCCGCACCATTTGGGTGCTTCTGCTTGTTGATGAGGACGGGAAGCCCTGCTGAAATCCATATTCTTATCACCACACGTGAATCTGCACCCATGCTCCCCCCGTGTGTCATCTTTGGGCTTTGCTGTGGCCCCGTGCGGAGGGAGACCCGTTTTGTCTTGTAAACTTTTCAGCGGCCAAGCGGCTCGGTCCTTTCCTCTACGACTTGTGGGCTCTGTCTGTCCGTCTGCCTTAGAAAGACCCTCTGGGCCGGAAGTGACAGGCTGCACACAATTCCTGACAGACTGCGGACAATTCCTCCGTCGTCACGGTCCTTCTCTGATGACGTGCATGGTTTCGGTTTGACAGCGACCCCCACCCCCCACCCCGCCCTGATTTTCTAAGTCCTCCCGGGACCCGGGAAGTGCTCGGGCCGCTCAGGGAATCGGGGGCCGGCAGCCCCGGCCTGCCCCGTGGCATCTCCGGGGACTTTTCCACCCTCTGTCCGCGTCAGCCAGCCGGCAGCCCCGGCCCGGCCCAGGAGTCACGTGGGGAGTCTGTCCCCTTCCTGGCAAGCCCACCCACCCCACCCCCCTCCCCGCCGATTTTCCAAGACCTCCTTCTGCGCCCAGGGTTGCCCTGTGCTGCCTGGGAGCTCCGAGGTGGACATCCTGGGGCCTCGCGTGGTGACCTCCCGGCCGCCCCAAGCGGGCCCAGAGAGAAAGAGAGAGAGAGACAGAGTCAGAGACAGAGAGACAGAGAGACAGAGACAGAGGTAGACAGAGAGAGACCTGACCCGGCGGTGGGCTCAGGCTGTGCACTCTCGCTGGCCGGTGACCCGGTTCCCTCCCGCTGACCCCTCCGCGCCGGTTGTTGGGCGCCATCTGGCGGCCGCTTTTACAGAGTGGCCCTCCTCCGGAGCCCCGGCGACATGAGCAAGGGATGGGACTTGCAGGACATCTGTGTGGTTTCCAGTGTGGGTCTGTGTGGAACAGAGCTGCTAAGAACATTCATGCCCCGGATTCTGTGTGAATGAACAGGAACGTGGCCGCAGCCCCCACCCCGCCCCCCGCCCCAGCCCCCGGGAGTGGCGGGAGTGGTGCCCTCCAGACCACCCTCGGGTTGGATGCCTCCCTCCCTGGAAGGACTCACGGGACTCCACAAAAGCTGACTTCCTGGAGGTCCAGCGGAGACCCCCAAGGCCCAAGGCCCCCCCCCACCACCACCACAGATCACTGTGGAAGCCTTAACGACCCAAGGCTCCAGCTACATACAGACGCTCTTAGGAGGCAAGATACACCAAGGGCTTATGTAGGTTGCCACTTTCGGTGGTTGTTTCCGCGGCGTGTGAGTTTTGGAACCCGCCACGCCATTTTTCACAGAGGCCATACCGTTTCCCTTCACCACCAGTGAGGCGTGAGTGACTGACTTGGCTTCTCCGCGACCTCACTAGCAGTTTGATCCTGTTCCTGTATTTGGAAGAAGCCAGTCTCACCCGTGTGTCCCCACAATGTCTCCCTCTAATTTTCTCACTTGCTTTTCCAGGGAACAGCTCACATCTTTGCATGCGCTTATTGGTCATCCATGCGTACCTCCTCCTCCCCAGGTGAAAGTGCCTGCTCTGTCTATTGGCCTTCCATTGTATTTGTATTTTTCAGTGTTGATTTCCCCCGGGTCTCCACTCCATTGTGGGGGTTTTTTGTTGTTGTTGTTTTTTTTTTTTCTGCTTAAAGATTGCCACCTGAGCTAAGCCTCTGTTTCCCATCTTTGTCAGTTTCAGAGGGTAGATTTCTCAGTCTTGCTCTTTCCCAAGTTCTGCACGCCCTTGTGTGTGTGTGTGTTTTTTTTTTTTTTTTTTGCTCAAATATTGAACCTAAGCTAGCATCTGTTGCCCATCTTCGTCAGTTTGAGAGGGTAGGTTTCTCAGTGTTGCTTTTTCCCCAGGTCTCCAAGTCCCTCAGTGTGTGTGTGTGTGAGTGTGTGTGTTTTCTTTGCAAGATTGGCACTTGAGCTAACGTGTGTTGCCAATCTTTGTCAGTTTCAGAGGCTAGATTTTTCAGTATCGCTCTTTCCCAAGGTCTCCACTCCCTTGCTCTTTTCTTTTCTTTTTTTTTTTTTTTTTTGGCTTAAAGATTGTCACCTGAGCTAGGCTCTGTTGCCCTGCTTCCTCCGTTTCAGCGGGTACCTTTTTTCAGGGTTGCTTTTTCACCGGGTCTCCTCGCCATTGTATTTTTATATTTTTTATTTTTTTTGCTTAATGATTGCCACCTGAGCTAGCCTCTGTTGCCCATCTTCTTCAGTTTCAGATGGTAGATTTCTCAGTGTTGCTTTTTCCCCAGGTCTCCACGCCCTTGTGTGTTTCTTTTGCTTAACGATTGCCACCTGAGCTAGCCTCTGTGGCCCATCTTTGTCAGTTTCAGAGGGTAGATTTCTCAGTCTTGCTCTTTCCCAAGTTCTGCACGCCCTTGTGTGTGGGTTTTTTTTTTTTTTTTTTTTTGCTCAAATATTGAACCTAAGCTAGCATCTGTTGCCCTTCTTCGTCAGTTTCAGAGGGTGGATTTCTCCGTGTTGCTTTTTCCCCAGGTCTCCACGCCCTTGTGTGTTTCTTTTGCTTAACGATTGCCACCTGAGCTAGCCTCTGTGGCCCATTTTCGTCAGCTTCAGAGGGTGGATTTCTCAGTGTTGCTTTTTCCCCAGGTCTCCAAGTCCCTCAGTGTGTGTGTGTGTGAGTGTGTGTGTTTTCTTTGCAAGATTGGCACTTGAGCTAACGTGTGTTGCCAGTCTTTGTCAGTCAGAGGCTAGATTTTTCAGTATCGCTCTTTCCCAAGGTCTCCACTCCCTTGCTCTTTTCTTTCTTTCTTCCTTTCTTTCTTTCTTTCTTTCTTTTTGGCTTAAATATTGTCACCTGAGCTAGGCTCTGTTGCCCTGCTTCCTCCGTTTCAGCGGGTACCTTTTTTCAGGGTTGCTTTTTCACCGGGTCTCCTCGCCATTGTAGTTTTTTATTTTATTTTATTATTTTGCTTAATGATTGCCACCTGAGGTAGCCTCTGTTGCCCATTTTCGTCAGCTTCAGAGGGTGGATTTCTCAGTGTTGCTTTTTCCCCAGGTCTCCACGCCCTTGTGTGTTTCTTTTGCTTAAAGATTGCCACCTGAGCTAGCCTCTGTTGCGCTTCTTTCTCAGTTTCAGAGGGTAGATTTCTCAGTGTTGCTTTTTCGCCAGCTCTCCACGCCCTGGTGTCTTTCTTTTCTGCTTAAAGGTTCCAACCTGAGCTAGCGTCTGTTGCCCATGTTCCTCAGTTTCAGAGGGTGGATTTCTCCGTGCTGCTTTTTACCCGGGTCTCCACGCCCTTGTGTGTTTCTTTTGCTTAACGATTGCCACCTGAGCTAGCCTCTGTTGCGCTTCTTTCTCAGTTTCTGAGGGTGGATTTCTCAGTGTTGCTTTTTCCCCAGGTCTCCACGCCCTTGTGTGTTTCTTTTGCTTAACGATTGCCGCCTGAGCTAGCCTCTGTGGCCCATTTTCGTCAGCTTCAGAGGGTGGATTTCTCAGTGTTGCTTTTTCCCCAGGTCTCCACGTCCCTCAGTGTGTGTGTGTGTGTGTGAGTGTGTGTGTTTTCTTTGCAAGATTGGCACTTGAGCTAACGTGTGTTGCCCATCTTTGTCAGTTTCAGAGGCTAGATTTTTCAGTATCGCTCTTTCCCAAGGTCTCCACTCCCTTGCTCTTTTCTTTGTTTCTTTGTTTCTTTCTTTCTTTCTTTTTGGCTTAAATATTGTCACCTGAGCTAGGCTCTGTTGCCCTGCTTCCTCCGTTTCAGAGGGTACCTTTTTTCAGGGTTGCTTTTTCACCGGGTCTCCTCGCCATTGTAGTTTTTTATTTTATTTATTTATTTTTTTGCTTAACGATTGCCACCTGAGCTAGCCTGTGTTGCCCATGTTCGTCAGTTTCAGAGGGTAGATTTCTCAGCGTTGCTTTTTCCCCAGGTCTCTACGCGCTTGTGTGTGTGTGTGTGTGTGTGTGTGTGTTCTGCTTAAAGATTGCCACCCGAGCTAGCCCCTGTTGCCCATCTTCGTCAGTTTCAGAGGGTAGATTTCTCAGTGTTGATTTTCCCCCAGTTCTCCACGCCCTCGTGCTTTTTTTTTTTTTTTAATTTCCTTAAATGTCGGCACCTCAGCTAGCCTCTTTTTCCCATCTTCGTCCGTTTCAGCGGGTAGACTCTCCGCCTGCCTTCGACAGACCCTCTGCGCTTGAAAGCTTTCCTCCTCCCGTCATCACGGTCCTTCTCGGATGACGTGCCTGGTTTCGGTTTGACCGTCCCCGCCCGCCCTGATTTTCTAAGTCCTCCCGGGAGCCCCGGGGGCGCTCCGGCCGCTCCGGGAAGCGGCGGCCTCCCGGCCGCACCGGCTCAGCCCGGCCCGGGCCGACCCCTGGCCTCTCTGGGGGAACTCTCCCCGTCCCCTTCCCGGTGAGCGCCCGAGAAACCTTTTCCGGGTCCCCCTCCTGCGGCTGGGGCTGCGCCTTGGCGGCCGCGAGCCCGCGGGCGGACGCCCCGGGGCCGAGCTGGGCCGGGAGGCTGGGTCCGAGGGGGCGCCGGGACGGGATCTGGCGGCCCGGCGGCCCGGCTGTGCTCCCCGGCGGGCCCGCGCTCCGGCTCCGTCCCGCTGAGGCGGTCGCCGGTCGCCGGGTGCCACCTGGCGGCCGCTTTTATATCGTCTCTTTCCTCCGGAGCTCCGGCGACGCGGGCCAAGGGACGGGACTCGGCCGCGGTGACCGAGGCAGAGTCCCGGGAGGCCGGCGTCGCTGGCGGGATCTGGCCCGGTGGCGCCGGGGCGTGAGCGCGACGCCCGCTCGCCGGAGATTGGAGGTGCAGGCTACTGAGGGAGGTGGCTGTCGCCGCGCCGCCCGGTGCCGGCCGGGGTGTGGGGCCTCCCGGACGGGTCGACCAGCAGCCGCCGGTGCCCCTCCGTCCCCGGGAGGGGGTGGGGGGCCGCCGCGGGGGAACGGGCGAGGGAACTCGTCCCGTGCCCGGCCGTCGTCCTGAGGGCGGCCCGGTGGTCGGGCCTTCCGCGTCGCCGATCCCCTTTCCGCGCCCCGCTCCGGAGGTGGGGGACCGGCCGGGGCCTTGCGGGGGAGGCCCGTGGAGGGCGCGACGGGCTCGGCCGCCGGGCTGGCCTTTTCCCCACTGGTCTTCCGAGTCGACCGGCTCTGGCGGTGGGGACCGGGCCCGGTCCTCGGATGCCTCCTCCTCCGTGGCAGTTTTTTGTCCAAGTCCCGCCCTGGAGAAGAGCGTGGACCGGCCCCGGGAGCCCTCGAGGGCGGGCCGGGGAGGGCGTCCCCGGCCGGGACGCGTGCCCGGGGTGGGTCCGGGCCGTCGGACCGGACTTCTCTCTCCGAGTTTCGCGGGTCGCGTCTTTGTCCGGAGGTGGGAGGGGGCCGGCTCGAGGCGTAGGTGGAGCCCCGGCTGAGGGACGGGAGCCACGGTCCCGCCCCGGGCCCGGTCGCCGGAGGCTCCTCCGTGGAATTCTTTTCTAAGTCCTGACCCGGCGACTCAGAGGGAGGGACCGACCGGTCCCGGCCCGCGCGGGCGGCCCGGGGAGGCTGTCCCCGGCTCCCCCTGCCGCCACGCTTCTGGGGTCGACCAGATGGCCCCGGGAGCTCCGGGCCTGGTGGCGATGGGGTCGTGCTTGGGGTCTGGTGGCCGTGGCCGTGATCCAGGGGTTCCCCTCGTGATCCGTGGGTGGGCCCCGTCTCCGGGCGCGGCGATTCTTGCCCCTGAATGGGTGGTTTTGTGCCGCCAGATAAGTGCTGACACGCTCTGCTCGGGTGACAGTCGCCCGAGAGCTTCCGGGTGCCTGGATGCGTGTGCGGGGAGGTCTCCGGGCTCTGGCCGAGAATCGGACGCCCGTTTCCACCCCCGCCGCTTGAGCCGCCCGCTGGGGCCTGCGCGCCGGCTCTTGTGCGTTCCAGGCGTCCCCGCGACCGTGGTGCCACCTCCGGTCTCTGGTACCCGAGGGCGGCGGGGTTAGGGGCGCGGGGTCCTCTACCACGTGCACTCCCTGCCGCCGGCACCCGGGTGCGGTCGCGACTTACCCCGTCCCGCCGGCTCCGTGCCAGTGCGTGTCAGGCGTTCTCGTCCTGGGGTCGTCGCCCGCGCTTGCTAGAGGAGGAGGGGGGCCGGTGAGGCTGAAGCAGGCTCCTCCGCTGGCTGTCCTCGCCGGCCTTCCCTTGCTCGGGGATCCCTCGCGTTATGCTGCTGATCGATGTGGTGATGCTGTGCTCTCCCGGGCCGGGCCTAAGCCGTGCCAGACGAGGGACGGACGTTCATGGCGAACGGGACCGCTCTTCTCGCTCTGCCCGCGGGCCCCCTCGCCCGTTCTCCCCCGCTGCGAGTGGCGTGTGGGAGGTGGCAGGGGTGCGGAATCCGGCCCGACCTCGCTCCCCCGCCCCGTGCCTTGTGGCGTGGGCGGTGTCGGGGTCTCCGTGACGCGGCGGATGCTCCGCCTGTGCCTCTTGGCTGTGTCTCGCGGGCGGCCCTCCCCACGGTGGGGCGGGCCGTGTTGCCGCCGCGCCGCGCGCCTTCTTGGACGCGTGAGCGCGCTCCCCCGGCCGTTGGCGGTGCCCCTGGAGTGTTCCAGGTCGTCCCTCAGGCGCCCGAGGCCGAGTGGCGGTGTCGTTCCCTGTTCCCGTCGCCCTCCTCAGGTGACCGCTGCGCTGGTGTGTCTGAGAAGCGGGGGGTCGAGTCGGTAAGGGAGGCGTGCCCGTCCCCCTCGCGGGGGACGGGTGCCTCGTCGCCCCCACCCCACG
>NW_027222037.1:22500-25448 GCF_041296265.1 Equus caballus
GGCGCGCGGGCCGACCAGATGTCCGCGCCGAGCGCCGCGGGGCCGCGGGGCTCTCGGCGGTCTGGGTGGGCTCCCTGGCCTCCGTCGGCTCCAGAGACCCCGCGGACTCGCGCGCGCGACTCCCCGGGGGCCGCCGCCCTGCCGGGTCGACCAGCTGTCCCGCCTGGACTTGGTCCCCGGCCCGGGGCGCGCGGGTCGACCAGATGTCCGCGCCGAGCGCCGCGGGGCCGCGGGGCTCTCGGCGGTCTGGGTGGGCTCCCTGGCCTCCGTCGGCTCCAGAGACCCCGCGGACTCGCGCGCGCGACTCCCCGGGGGCCGCCGCCCTGCCGGGTCGACCAGCTGTCCCGCCTGGACTTGGTCCCCGGCCCGGGGCGCGCGGGTCGACCAGATGTTCGCGCCGAGCGCCGCGGGGCCGCGGGGCGCACGGGCTTCTCGGAGCCCCTCGGGGCTCCCTGGAGGCTGCGGACGAGCGGCCGCGAGGCCCCCGGGGCCGCCGCCCTGCCGGGTCGACCAGCGGCCCGGCCCGGACTCGGCCCCCGGGTCCCGTGGCGCGCGGGTCGACCAGATGTCCGCGCCGAGCGCCGAGCGGCGCGGGACCGCGGGGCGCTCGGCCTTCTCGGAGGCTCGAGGGCTCCGGCGACCCGGCGGACGAGCAGCGGCGAGGCCGCCGGGGCCGCCGCCCTGCCGGGTCGACCGGCGACCCGGCCCCCGGGTCTGGTGGCACGCGGGTCGACCAGATGTCCGCGCCGAGCGCCGCGGGGTCGCGGGGCCACGGGGCGCTCGGGCTTCTCGGAGCCCCGAGGGCTCCCTGGAGCCTGCGGACGAGCAGCGGCGAGGCCCCCGGGGCCGCCGCCCTGCCGGGTCGACCAGCGGCCCGGCCCGGAATCGGCCCCCGGGTCCCGTGGCGCGCGGGCCGACCAGATGTCCGCGCCGAGCGCCGCGTGACTGCGGGTCGCTCGGGCTTCTCGCAGTCCCGAGGGTTCCGCGGGCACGTAGCTGCGAGACCCGGGCGGCTGCCCTCCGCCCGGCTCACGGGGGCGGTCGTGTCCATCAGCTGGTCGTGCGGAAATCCCGTGGTTGGCCTCCCTCCCTCCCTCCCTCCCTCCCTCCCTCGTCCAGCCGCACGTTTGCGGGGTTCGTGCGACTGGGATGAAATAGACCTTCCTTCCAAAGGACAATCGGAGATCATCCATCATACCTCTCGAGTCCCCAAAAGCCAAGAAACACGCCAACCAAAACGCTTTTATTATGCCAACGGTTCCCGTTTTCATTCCTATCGTTTAGGGAGGTTTGGTGGCAGCAGCGGCCGAAAGCAAAAGGAAACCCGAGGAAAGCGGCTCCATCCACCAGGGCTGTGTCTCATCCGTGCCGACGCAGGAGGGACGGGCTTCGTTCGTTCGTTCGCTGCGGCCCAAATTCCCGGGCCGCCCGAGGACCGCTCGCACCGGCCCGAGGGAGGGAGCCCCGGCAGGCAGGACGCCTCCGGTGAAATGGCCAAGTCGACCGCGCGACCCACAACCCGCCCGACTGGGGGCGAGAAGGCGCATGGAGGAGGACTCCGTCCCCTAGTCGGCAGACGGCCCTGGGACAGGGACGTTCGCCAAAACCTCCCCAAGGCCGCTTTCCGTGACCGAGTCGGCCTCCCCGCCTGTACTCGTCCCGGCCCGAGAAACGAGACGCGGGGTGGATCGGGACCAGGCGACGCACCAGGCCGGCCGGCGCTGCATCCTCCCTCCCCCGACCTGACCTGACCTGGACGAACGCCTCCCCATCGCCCGCCCCCGCGAGGCTGATCCGTCCGGCCGGTGAGGAGGCCGCTTGTCGGGCGCCACCGGCTGCCCGGCATCCTCTTATATAGTGTTCGAGGAGGTCGACCAGGTGGCCCGGCCGGGATGGGGGGGGGGGGGGGGGGTGCGGGGGGTGGTGTCCCGGGCGGCGGGGGGCGGGGGGGTAGGAGTGGAGAGGGAAAGGTGGGCGGGGCGAATGCCGGGGGGGGGGGGGGGGGGGGCGGGGGTCGGCGCGGGGCGGGGCGGGGCGGGAGTTGGGGATGGGGGAGGGGCGGGAGGCCGTCTGGACATGGAGGGTCGGAAGAGCGGTGGTGACAATGATTTTCATTATCATTTAGAAAGAAGAACGTGGACTTCTTTAGAGGAGTCCTTTGAATAGCTTCTCCATTTAGTTAACATACATCCAAATGGAGGTCGGGAAACTTGGGTCCTGTTAACATATGGATGGAAGTGGAAAGAACTATCGCGATGACCGTCCTTGTGTTTCTTTTATTTTTTCTTTCTTCCTTCTCCCCAAAGCCGCCCCCCCCCACCCCCGCCCCGCCCGCCCCGCCCGTCCCGTCCCGTCCCGTCCATCCATAGTTGTAGGTTCCAGTGGTAGGTCTTTCGGGTTTCTGCTATGTGGGCTTGAAGGGCGATGCTGGGTCTGGGGCTGCGCCCAGGATCCGAACCGGTGAAAACCTGGGCCGTCGAAGCCGGGGGTCGGGGTGGGCGCGTACTTGACCGCTCGTCCACGGGCTCGGCCCCCGGCCCTTGTTTTCTAGGGAGAGAGACAGAGAGACCCGATCCATTTTCTCTTGGCCTCTAAAGCGTGTGTGTGGTCGAAAGGCGACGGAGAGAGGGGTTCTGGTCCAGAAAGCCCGACCGCGCCGCCGCGGGGATCGGTCGGTCCCGCCCGAACCGTCCGAGTCGGAAAGGAACGGACAGCTTTCCTCCTTTGGGCCCCTGACTTGGGACCAACAGGGGAAGAGAAACAGGCCTCTCTCCCTCACACCCTGGCCCCTTCCCCCAGGACGCCCTCCTTCTAGTCAGCCCGCCTCTGGCTTTTCCACACGCCGACGACCGCTCGTCGGCATGGACCCACCTTCCTTGGGGGACACCACCACACGACTCTCCCACTCGTCTGCCTGCCTTTCGTTGGCGTCGCTGCCAAAGGCGAGG
>NW_027222038.1:0-15000 GCF_041296265.1 Equus caballus
CAACACTGAGAAATCTACCCTCTGAAACTGAGAAGAAGCGCAACAGAGGCTGGCTCAGGTGGCAATCTTTAAGCAAAAGAAACACACAAGGGCGTGGAGACCTGGGGAAAAAGCAACACTGAGAAATCCCACCCTCTGAAGCTGACGAAAATGGAGCAACAGAGGCTACCTCAGGTGGCAATCATTAAGCAAAATAATAAAATAAAATAAAAAACTACAATGGCGAGGAGACCCGGTGAAAAAGCAACCCTGAAAAAGGTACCCGCTGAAACCCCGGAGGGAAGCAGAGGGCAACAGAGCCTAGCTCAGGTGACAATATTTAAGCCAAAAGAAAGAAAGAAAGAAAAGAAAGGAAGAAAGAAAAGAGCAAGGGAGTGGAGACCTTGGGAAAGAGCGATACTGAAAAATCTAGCCTCTGACTGACAAAGACTGGCAACACACGTTAGCTCAAGTGCCAATCTTGCAAGAAAACACACACACTCACACACACACACACACTGAGGGACTTGGAGACCTGGGGAAAAAGCAACACTGAAGAAATCCACCCTCTGAAGCTGACGAAAATGGGCCACAGAGGCTAGCTCAGGTGGCAATGGGTCCAACAAAAGAAAACACACAAGGGCGTGGAGACCTGGGAAAAAAGCAACACGATCCACCCTCTGGAAACTGACGAAGAAGGGCAGCAGATGCTAGCTTAGGTTCAATATTTTGAGCAAAAAAAAAAAAAAAAAAAAAACCCACACACAGGGGCGTGCAGGGCAGGAAAGAGGCAAGACTGAGAAATCACCCTCTAGAACGGCAAAGATGGGCCCTGACTGGCTCAGGTGGCAATCGTTAAGCAAAAGAAACACACAAGGGAACGTGGAGACCTGGGGAAAAAGCAACACTGAGAAATCTACCATCTGAAACTGAAGAAGATGGGCAACAGAGGCTAGCTCAGGTGGCAATCATTAAGCAAAAAAAATAAAAAATATAAAAATACAATGGCGAGGAGACCCGGTGAAAAAGCAACCTGAAAAAAAGGTACCCGCTGAGAAACGGAGGAAGCAGGGCAACAGAGCCTAGCTCAGGTGACAATCTTTAAACCCAAAAAAAAAAAAAAAAAAGAAAGAAAAGAGCAAGGGAGTGGAGACCTTTGTAGGAAAGAGCGATACTGAAAAATCCTAGCCTCTAGAACGCTGACAAAGATTGGCAACACACGTTAGCTCAGGGTGCCAATCTTGCAAGAAAACACACACACTCACACACACACACACTGAGGGACTTGGAGACCTTGGGGAAAAAGCAACACTGAGAAACCTACCCTCAAACTGACGAATGGGCAACAGATGCTAGCTTAGGTTCAATATTTGAGCAAAAAAAAAAAAAAAAAAAACACACACACACACAAGGGCGGTACTGGGGGCAGGAAAGAGCAAGACAGAAATCTACCCTCTGAAACTGACAAAGATGGGGAAACAGAGGCTTAGCTCAGGTGGCAATCTTTAAGCAGAAAAAAAAAAAACAACAACAGCAAAAAACCCCCACCAATGGAGTGGAGACCCAGGGGAAATCAACACTGAAAAATACAAATACAATGGAAGGCCAATAGACAAGAGCAGGCACTTTCACAGGAAGGAGGAGGTACGCATGGATGACCAATAAGCGCATGCAAAGATGTGAGCTGTTCCTGAAAGCAAGTGAGAAAATTGAGGGAGACATTGTGGGGACACACGGGTAGGGGGAACTGGCTTCTTCCAAATACAGGAACAGGATCAAACTGCTAGTGAGGTCGCGGGGAGAAGCCAAGTCAGTCACTCACGCCTCACTGGTGGTGAAGGGAAACGGTATGGCTCTGTGAAAAATGGGCGTGGCGGGTTCAGGCACCCACACGCCGCGGAAACAACCACCGAAAGTGGCAGCCTACATAAGCCCTTGAGGCCGCCATCATACACTCCTAAGAGCGTCTGTAGCTGGAGCCTTGGGTGCGTTAAGGCTTCCACAGTGATCTGTGGTGGTGGTGGGGGGGGGGCCTTGGGCCTTGGGGGTCCTCCGCTGGACCTCCGTCCGCTTTCGGCGGCGGCGGGTCCCGTGAGTCCTTCCAGGGGAGGAGGCATCAACCCGAGGGTGGTCCTGGAGGGCACCACTCCCCGCCCTCCGGGGCTGGGGCGGGGGCGGGGTGGGGGCTGCGGCCACGTTCCTGTTCATTCACACAGAATCCGGGGCATGAATGTTCTTGGCAAGCTCTGTTCCACACAGACCCACACTGGAAACCACACAGATGTCCTGCAAGTCCCATCCCTTGCTCATGTCGCCGGGGCTCCGGAGGAGAGCCACTCTGTAAAAGCGGCGGCCGCCAGATGGCGCCCAACAACCGGCGCGGAGGGGTCCCGCGGGAGGGGAACCGGGTCACCGGCCAGCGAGTGCACAGCCTGAGCCCACCGCCGGGTCAGGTCTCTCTCTGTCTACCTCTGTCTCTGTCTCTCTGTCTCTCTGTCTCTGTCTGTCTCTCTCTCTCTTTCTCTCTGGGCCCGCGGGGGCGCCGGGAGGTCACCACCGCGAGGGCCCAGGATGTGTCCACCTCGGAGCTCCCAGGCAGCACAGGGCAACCCTGGGCAGAAGGAGGTCTTGGAAAAATCGGCGGGGAGGGGGTGGGGTGGGTGGGCGCAGGAAGGGGACAGATCCCCACGTGACTCCCTGGGCCGGGCCGGGGGCTGCCGGCCTGGCGCTGGCGCGGACGAAGGGGTGGAAAGTCCCCGGAGATGCCACGGGGCAGGCCGGGGCTGCGGCCCGATTCCCTGAGCGGCCCGAGCACTTCCCGGGTCCCGGAAGGACTTAGAAAATCAGGGGCGGGGTGGGGGGTGGGGGTCGCTGTCAAACCGAAACCATGCACGTCATCAGAGAAGGACCGTGACGACGGAGGTGTCCGCAGTCTGTCAGGAATTGTGTGCAGCCTGTCACTTCCGGCCCAGAGGGTCTTTCTAAGGCAGACGGACAGACAGAGCCCTGAAGTCGTAGGAAAGGACCGAGCCGCTTGGCCGCTGAAAGTTTACAAGACAAAACGGGTCTCCCTCCGCACGGGGCCACAGCAAAATAAGGAATGACACACGGGGGAGCCGCCCAGGTTTTCGGAATTCATGTGGTGATAAGAATGGATTTCAGCAGGGCTTCCCGTCCTCATCAACAAGCAGAAGCACCCAAATGGTGCCGGGTTGGGGGCAGAGACCTGCAGCCATTCCCCTCCACAAATCGAGTTCCCCGGGACATCCTCACAGCGCCGTGCTGTGAGTGTGTGTGGGTGTTTAAAATGGGGTAAATGTGGACGTGGAACTGCTCAGTGAAACCAAAATAACAGCAGTCGTAGATCTTCTTTGGTCATTTAGAAAATTCTTCCCCCCCCCCCCAGCGGTGCAACGTGTTCCCTTCCAAAAAAGAAGAACGGGAAAGGAGATGTTAAAGGCAAGCAGAGAGGAAAACTGTTCCAAAACAAAAGCTGAGCTCCCGTCCACGGCCTCCTCCGTTAGAGCCTAGAAATCATTCTGACAAAGATAAGGATCTCTGTCTTTGGTGTCGATTCCACTCGGGGGTCAAGAGAAACCTTTTCCAATGTCTTTATCAGGAGGAGACTGAGAAGTTAGAGAAAAGTATCCTTTCGAGAAGCGAGAAAAACCAATTCTGATTTTGCATCAGCTTCCCTCCGATCTTGAAACTCATTGACTTGATTCCATTCTGTCGATGGAAATAATCCGGAACCAATCTATCCGTGAAAATCGGGAGTGAGGTTTATTTCTGACCTAAGATGTAAGGACTGTGGCCCGGGGCCTTTCTTCCTGAAGGAAGAAGGGCGCCCCGAGTGGGGTGTACAGAGTGCTTCTAGACCCCAGAGAGGACGTTTCACATAGGATCGAAAGGTCCCTTGGACGATAGTCGCGACACTGCTCTGTCAGCACAGCGATCGACAGACACCGCTGGGTGGCAGGTCTGTTGTCTGGGCTGGGTGGTCACAGGTGAGCCGGATGGTCAAGGTGAGCGCAACCATCCGTTCCTAGCCTAAGGAAAGATGCCTCTCCTTAAGGAAAGGCCCGAGCACAGGGAAGCTGCTCCTTTCCCTTAAGGGCATTGGTTCTTGCCGTAGGAAATGTTTAAAGCAGATCGTGCAATGCGTGCTCGGCCGGCCACGTCAGGCCCTTTTGGAAAAACACTGTCAGGCCGAATTAGGCCGACACCCAATGCTTCCTCATAGACTCCAATGAATCCTATCCCGCTCGCCATTTCTATCTGTCCACTCGTTCCAATTTTAGACTGACAAATGACTGAACAGACCTTTTCTCAGATTTTCCCCGTGATCACCTTTTCTGAATTAAAACGTCTTTGCTTTTTAGGCCCTCTTGCCTGAAGGCAGCCATCTCACTTTCCTTGAACACAAAGATGTTTCCCATATTCACTTTTAGTGGCTTTTTGTTTGTTTTGTGTTGTTTTGTTTGAGGACGATGAGCCCTGAGCTAACTGCTGCCAATCCTCCTCTTTTTGCCGAGAGGCTGGCCCTGGGCTAACCTCCGTGCCACTCTTCCTCTATTTCATATGTGGGACGCCTACCACCCGTGGCTCGCCCAGCGGTGCCACGTCCCACCCCCGGGATCCGAACCGAACCCCGGGCCGGCGAAGTGGAACAGGCACACTTAACCAGCGCGCCACTGGGCCGGCTAGTGGCTTTCATCGCATTCGTTAAGTAGAATTTTTAACCCTCACGAACCTTAATTTTGGTGGCAAAAAGAAGTCAGCAATTGGGAACTGTCCTTCCCATGAGCAGTCTGTCGCTTGGCCAATTTCTAAACACTTGGCCACTTTTAGAAACATGGGATTTCATAGGTTATCTCTTCCTTCGCTTTATTTGATTTCATCTCACTTTAGTTTTTTGGGTGAGGAAGATCGGCCCTCACAGAGCTGACGCTGGCTGCCAATCTTCCTCTTCTTTCTGCTTGAGGGAGAGCGGGCCCGAAGGTAACACCTGCGCCCCACTTCCTTGATCTTGCGGACGGGATGCCACCACAGCCCGGAGTGAGAGCGGTGGAGGTCCCGCCCGGGATCTGAACCCGAGGACCCCAGGCTGCCGAAGCTGAGTGCAGGAGCTTAACCACTATGCCGCCGTGCCGCCGTCCCTGTCAAAGCTTTTAATAAAGCACGAGACGTGTTCCTCGATAGACCCAAAGGTCTTTTCGTTTCCGTATCCTCACAAACCAAAGTAGATAAACTTCTATTTGGCCACTCACGTCTCGGGTTCTGTCTTACTCGGAAATGATCTACATCGTCAGGAAATTGTTTTTGTCTTAAGTTTGGCACCCGAGCTAACGACTGTTGCCAATCTTCCGTTTTTGTTTCCCCCCCACGATTTTTCTCCCCCCAAATCCCCCCATGACATAGTTGTCTATCTTGGTTGAGGGCCGTTCTAGTTGTGGCATGTGGGACGCCGCCTCCACACGGCCCGACGGCGGTGCCGTGTCCGTGCCTGGGATCTGAACGGGCAAAACCCTGGGCCGCGAAGGGAGCGTGTGAACTTAACCACTCGGCCACGAGAGCTGCCCCCGTCCGTGGACTTTTATCACCTGATTTCACCTCACGCAAAACTTCAAAGCTTCAAGTTATCAGAGAGGTTTGGGAAGTTGTTTTTTATTTATTTAATTAATTTTTTTCGAGGAAGACGAGCCCCGAGCTGACACCTGCTGCCAATTCTCCTCTTTTTGCCCCGGGAGAGTGGTCCCCGAGCTAACATCCGTGCCCATCCTCCTCCCGTTTGATAGGCGGGACGCCAACCACGAGCGTGGCTCCGCAAGCGAGCGCCACGTCCGCACCCCGGATCCGAACCGGCGAACCCCTGGCCGACAAAGCGAACGTGCGGGGGAGCTTGGCTGCTGTGCCGCCGGGCTGGCCCTTCGGGGGATTCTTTTCAGGGACACGGGCCACATAAGCCGATCACCGCTACAGGTTTATCGGAGCGACATCCGCGTTCGTGGTGGATTGAGTCGTCCCCTCTGTCTCTCACTCAGGGGACAACCAAAGGGACGTCTATCGACCCACCCACCGTTCCCCACATGGCACAGCAGGATGCCCGCAAGAAGATCCCACGCAGCCCTACAGCGGCAAGTCACATTCGCACAGTCAAATTCAATGGCAGAGGGCTGGCCCCGTGGCCGAGTGGTTGGATCGCACGCTCCGCGCCCGGCCCGGCCCAGTGTTTCGTGGGTTCGAATCACAGGCGCGGACATGGCACTGTTCATCAGACCACGCTGAGGCAGCGTCCCACATGCCACAGCTAGAAGAACCCACAACGAAGAATACACAACTATGTACCGGGGGCTTTGGGGAGAAAAAGGAAAAAATAAAATCTTTAAAAAAAAATTCAATGGCAAGGAGACAAAACGTTAAGGTCAGCGAGAGGAAGAGAATAACCGGCCCAGGAGCAACAGTGTGAAGAACATGGAGAAGACGGGTCCTAGACGCCGGGGTCCCCGGAGCAGCAATTTCATCAGAGGCCGCGAACGTCCACGATCTCCACACCACGTTTATGGCCGACTGCGTGTGTGGGTCCGCTGGAATCGACCAGGCTACCGTCTGGGCCACTTTGGGACATCGTGTCTAGCTGCCCCCGAGCGGTGGAGCTGTCGTTCGAGAGGTGTAGATGGGCCCCGTCCGGGGAAACCGCGTGGGGACGGGGAAAGGGAGGCCGCGGGGTACAGAGTCTGAGGTGTTCGGGGGAGACCGACTCTTCTAAAGTGGAGGCGGTAGAGAGGAGAGCAGCAGGATTTTGGATTTTTGTTCTCTCTGTTAGGTATCTGGGTCCGGAGGGAGTGGGGCGGGGGGATGGTTGTGGTGGTGGTGGTGGTGGTGGGTGTGAGGCTGAGGCAGGGCTGGTGTTTCCTTTCCGGGTCAGGTGAAAGAGCTCCTCCAGTGGAGTTTTTGGACAAGGGGTCTGGTCTACCATGCAGGATGGGAGGTTGCGGGTCGAGGCCACAGGGGAATCTGTCGTAGCTCAGACTCAGGCCTTTGAAGAAATAGACAGAGAGGGAGTTTTGCTCTGTCTGTCACCGCAGCCGACACCTCAGGAGCAACAACGAAGGCTTCCCCGAATGAGTGAAGGGGCAGGAGCCAGCGTGCCCCGTGCCTCTCTCAGCCCTGCGCCGGCCGGGGAAGAAGCAGGCAGGCAGGCAGGCAGGCAGGCCTCAGGGCTACTCCGTCCCTGCACAACGGTGGTCCTGTCCGGCCCCGCCCCCACTCTCCCCCTGACCCTCACCGCTCCCCAGCCCTCTTGTCGGCCAGAGAGGCGATGGGGGCGGGCGGTCCCCAGAACAAGTTTCCTCTCATCCACCATCATCTTGCCACCCTGACGACTTGGCCCGAGATCCTGCCTAGGCTGTAGCCGTGTGTGGTTTTCCTGTGGACAAGGGAGCCGGTTCACCATTTCGGAGGAAACCCTAGCCTTCCACTGCCGAGTCGAGTCGGTGGGACTCATCAGCCTGGGAGGGGGAGGGGAGGGGAGGTCAGGCCCATTCATTCCGACGGGCCTGGTGTCAGGGCTTCATTCAAGTGCAGGAAGCTCTCTCCCATGGCCTCGGGCTCTTTTCCATTGAACGGCTTTCTTCAATTCCCCCACCCTTAGGCCGCAGTCCGCCAGGGGCCGGGGAGGCAGGGAGGGAAGATGTTGGGGGCAGGGTGGCTGTCTGAGAAACTCGCCTCGTCTGGGGCAGAAAATTGCCCCCTCCTTTCTCTAACCCTACTAGACTGCTTGAGGATCACGGACGGTTTGGCTCATCGATGAGCCCTGCGTTATGGGCCCGGCAACCAAACTCCTAACTGGCAACCCGCTGCTCTAGGCGTGTGTGGGTTTTTGATCATTCACCTTCAAGTTCGCACGACATTGGTCCGTGTCCCCCGCCCCAGCTTCCCATGGGAAATCTCCGTCTCTTTCCACCGACTCACTGGCGACTTCACACAGCGCCTGCCTCCTCCTCCTCCTCCTCCTCCTCCTCCTCCTCCTCCTCCTCCTCCTCCTCCTCTGAAGGGGCTGACCCCGTGGCCGAGCGGTTGAGGTTGCACGCTCCGCTTCAGCGGCCCGGGGCTTCAAGGATCGGATCCTGGGCTCGGACACGAGTACATGGCTCATCCAAGCCACACTCGGGGTGGCGTCCCCACGGCAGAACCAGAGGACCCTCAAAGAGAATATACAACTAGGTACTGGGGTGCTCTGGGGAGAAGAAGAAGAAGGAGGAGGAATAAAAAAAGAAAGATAAGATTGGCAATGAGCTCGGGTGCCGGTCTTTAAAAAAAAAAAAAAAAAAAGGAAGAAAGATGGACAAACAGAGACAGAATCCCACTGACGGCACCTCCAAATGGTGGGGGGTAGGGGTGTGGGGGGGGTGGGGAGTGGCATCATCGGGCCAATGGCGGCGAGAAGCTCTAAGTCGTGATCCCGCGGTTGTGTTATTTGATATTTTATCGGGCTTCGATTTATTATTTTATTTTTGAGGAAGATGAGCCCTGAGCGAACATCTGCCGCCAATCCTCCTCTGTCGGCCGAGGAAGACTGGCCCTGAGCTGACATCCGTGCCCATCCCCCCTCTACTTTCCAGGTGGGATGCCTGCCATAGAGTGTCTCGCCAGCGGTGCTGGGTCCTGCGCCCGGGATCCGGACCGAGCGAACCCGGGAGCCGGAGCGGGAACGTGCGAGCTTCACCGCTGCGCCACCGGGCCGGCCCCGGAGTTGTTTTAAAGAGTACGTGGGGGCTGGCCCCGTGGCCGAGTGGTTAAGTTCGCGCGCTCCGCTGCAGGCGGCCAGTGTTTCGTCGGTTCGGATCCCGGGCGCGGACACGGCACTGCTCATCAAACCACGCTGAGGCGGCGTCCATGCCACCGCTAGAAGGACCCACAACGAAGAACACACAACTATGTACCGGGGCTTTGGGGGGAGAAAAAGGAAAGACAAAAAATAAAATCTTCAAAACTCCAATAAAACTTTGGTGAGACGACGAGGGAGGATGCGAAACGTATCTCACGCCTCCGAGCCGAGCCGTCCGTTTAGGAAGGGGGACGGGACCCTTTGTAAGGAAACGATGTCCCTTTTAAGCACCATTCCTAAACCACAGAACAGAACTCCTCTCGACCCGGGGCGACCCGGAGCGAGGGGGGTTCCCTGGGTGTGTCAGAGAGGGCCCACGTCCTCTGCAGCACGAACGAACCGCCAGGGTTCGGCCACGGGGAAAGAATTTCTTCCTCTCCAGGTGGACTAAAAGTCGCCGGCCGGCGGGAAAGAGTAGGTGCTATCCTTCCACGTCCAGGAAAGGCAGGGAGAACTTCAGCCGTGAAGAGAAGGAGGTCTTACCTCCTCCCGTTTCGGGAGGCTTTGGCAGGGGAGTTTGTCTCTGATTTCAAGTCAGGAAGAAAAGGGAGAGAGAGAGAGAGAGTGTCCTTCTCGTGTCAGGTCGGTCTGAGGGGACCTCCTCTGGTTTCCTCCCCTTCCCAGGGAAGGCCGTTCGCTCCTTCTTCTAGAAAAAGCTCCCAAAGCACCACCGCCCAGGATGGTTGACCTAAAGCATCGTCCCTCCTTTCCCCAATCATTTCTACCGCGACAGAGGGACAGAGCCCCCGGCCCCCATCCCCATCCCCACCCCCACCCCCATAAAAAAGCCTGCCTCCTTGATGGCCAAAGGAGCTGCCTCTGAGAATGGAACGGGGCTTGGAAACCTTCTAGAGGGTGACTCTCACCTGCCTGCCTGCTGGGAAAAGCACCCACGCTGTCCATCGGACTGCTCTTTGGGCAAACGTAGGCGTGCCACGTAGCGATCGACAGCTATGGCGGGGCGGGCGGGGTGGCGTGGTGGTGCCCAGGATCCACGACACGTGACGGCTGCGGGAACGACAGCCCCTAAGACCTTGGGGAGACGAGGGTGGCGCGTGAATCCTTTCGGAACGAGAACGACAGGAAACGCTGAGAAGCGGGGACGTGTTCTCGTCTCGAGTACACCAACGCCTCGCACGGTGTCTGACCCGGGGTGCCTCTGACTTTTGTCATCAGAGAAGATCCTGTCGGCCCCGCCCCTCACTGCTTTGGGGAAAAGGGGAGAGGGACTCGGTAACGGGAGAAGCCATCCATCCGCCCTTCCTTTCAGTGCTTCACGGCTCCTTCTCGTGGAAAACACGAGGAAGCCGTCCGGAGGAGACGGAACACTGACCGAGGGCAAAGCGTGGCCCAGCCTGAACCTCCAAAACCTTCTGCTAAGTGAGAGGTGCCAGACATCCCAGAGACGACCCACCACGTTGCGATTCCACACAGAGGGAGAGAGCTGAACGGTCCAACCCTAGAGGGCGACCAGCAGATGGCGGCGGTGGTGGTGGTCGTGGTGAGGCAGATCCGGGAGTGGGGCCGTTTTTTCTTTCGGAGGGAGGGGGATGGAAACGGAAACCTTCTGGAAATAGATAGCCGTGACGGATGCGCCACCTTGAGAGACTCGAAGGTACTGGCTTGTGCCCCGATGGAAAGGATGGATTCGGTGGGATGGGAATTCTACCTCCGTGTAGAGCGTGTGGTAAACCACGGAGCAGGGTGGGTGGGTGGATGGCCTCCCTGCCTCGCCTCCACCTAGACGTCCACACAGAGACCGACGAGGGAGGGAGGGAGGGAGAGAGACAAGGTGGACAGAGGCCAAGGCCCAAGGGCAGGCAGTGAGCGGTAAGTGATCGACCCTGGCCATGAGGATTCTCAGAGAGCGTCTCTTGGCTCCCCAAGCGAAGAATGTGTGTGGAGATCGAAAGATCACCGACCTAGGAGAACCAGCAAAGACTTCCTCACCCTCCAGAGAGCCGCTGGAGCCCCTGCCGTCCTGCCACCGCCACCCCTACCCCTCGCCTTTGGCAGCGACGCCCAACGAAAGGCAGGCAGGCAGTGGGAGAGTCGTGTGGTGGTGTCCCAAGGAAGGTGGGTCCATGCCGGCAGGCGGTGCGTCGGCGTGCGCGGAAGAGCCAGGCGGGCTGACTAAGAAGGAGGGCGTCCTGGGGGAAGGGGCCAGGGTGTGAGGGAGAGAGGCCTGTTTCTCTTCCCCTGTTGGTCCCAAGTCAGAGCCCCAAGGAGAAAGCTGTCCGTTCCTTTCCGACTCGGACGGTTCGGGCGGGGACCACGACCGTCCCCGCGGCGGCGCGGTCGGGGCTTTTCTGGACCAGAACCCCTCTCTCCGTCGCCTTTCGACCACACACACGCTTTCGAGCCAAGAGAAAATGGATCGGGTCTCTCTGTCTCTCTCCCTAGAAAACAAGGGCCGGGGGCCCGGCGCCGTGGACGACGGTCAATGCGCGCCCCCCCACCGACCCCCGGCTTCGACGGCCCAGGTTTTCACCGGTTCGGATCCTGGGCGCAGCCCCGGGCCAAGCATCGCCCTTCAAGCCCACCATGGCAACCCGAAAGACCTACCACTGGAACCTACAACTATGGATGGACGGGACGGGACGGGACGGGCGGGGCGGGGCGGGGGCGGGGGGTGGGGGGGGGGGCGGCTTTGAGAGAAGGAAGGAAAGAAAAAAATAAAAGAAACACAAGGACGGTCATCGCGATAGTTCTTTCCCTTTGCATCATATGTTAACAGGACCCAAGTTTCCCGGCCTCCATTTGGATGTATGTTAACTAAATGGAGAAGCTATTCAAAGGACTCCTCTAAAGAAGTCCACGTTCTTCTAAATGATAATGAAAATCATTGTCACCACCGCCTCCCGACCCTCCATGTCCAGACGGCCTCCCGCCCCTCCCCCATCCCAACTCCGCCCGCCCCGCCCGCGCCGACCCCCGCCCCCCCCCCCCCCGGCATTCGCCCCGCCCACCTTTCCCTCTCACTCCTACCCCCCGCCCCCCGCCGCCCGGGACACCACCCCCCCGCACCCCCCCCCCATCCCGGCCGGGCCACCTATGGTGAGCCTCCTCGAACACTATATAAGAGGATGCCGGGCAGCCGGTGGCGCCCGACAAGCGGCCTCCTCACCGGCCGGACGGATCAGCCTCGCGAGGGCGGGCGATGAGGAGGCGTTCGTCCAGGTGGGTCAGGGTCGGGGGAGGACCGCGCCGGCCGGCCTGGTGCGTCGCCTGAGGTCCCGATCCACCCCCGCGTCTCGTTTCTCGGGCCGCGGGACGAGTACAGGCGAGGGAGGCCGACTCGGTCCGCGACGGCCTTCGGGGAGGTTTTGGCGAGCGTCCCTGTCCCAGGGCCGTCTGCCGACTAGGGGGCCGAGGAGTCCTCCTCCATGCGCCTTCTCGCCCCCAGTCGAGACCGGGTTGTGGGTCGCGCGGTCGACTTGGCCATTTCACCGGAGCGTCCTGCCTGCGGGGCTCCCTCCCTCGGGCCGGTGCGAGCGGTCCTCGGGCGGCCGGGTGGGCACGCGAACGAACGAACGAAGCCCGTCCCTCTGCGTCGGCACGGATGAGACACAGCCACAGGTGGATGGAGCCGCTTTCCTCGGGTTTCCTTTTGCTTTCGGCCGCTGCACCACCCAAACCTCCCTAAACGATAGGAATGAAAACGGGAACCGTTGGCATAATAAAAGCGTTTTGGTTGGCGTGTTTCTTGGCTTTTGGGGACTCGAGAGGTATGATGGATGATCTCCGATTGTCCTTTGGAAGGAGAAGGTCTATTTCATCCCAGTCGCACGAACCCCGCAAACGTGCGGCTGGACGAGGAGGGAGGGAGGGAGGGAGGGAGGAGGCCAGCCACGGGATTTCCGCACGACCCGCTGATGGACACGGCCGCCCCCCGTGAGCCGGGCGGAGGGCAGCCGCCCGGGTCTACACAGCTACGTGCCCGCGGAACCCTCGGGACTGCGAGAAGCCCGAGCGACCCGCAGTCACGCGGCGCTCGCGCGGACATCTGGTCGACCCGCGCGCCCGCCGGGACCCGGGGCCGATTCCCCGGCGAGCCGGGCCGCTGGTCGACCCCGGCAGGGCGGCATGGCCGGGGGCCTGCGCCGCTGCTCGTCCGCAGGCTCCAGGGAGCCCTCGGGGCTCCGAGAAGCCCGGCGCCCCGTGGCCCGCGACCCCGCGGCGCTCGGCGCGGACATCTGGTCGACCCGCGTGCCACCAGACCCGGGGCCGGGTCGCCGGTCGACCCGGCAGGGGCGGCGGCCCCGGCGGCCTCGCCGCTGCTCGTCCGCGGGGTCTCGCCGGAGCCCTCCGAGCCTCCGAGAGGCCGGCGCCCGCGGTCCGCGCCGCTCGGCGCTCGGGCGCGGACATCTGGTCGACCCGCGCGCCCACGGGACCCGGGGCCGAGGTCCGGGCCGGGCCGCTGGGTCGACCCGGCAGGGCGGCGGCCCCGGGGCCTCGCAGCCGGCTCGTCCGCAGCCTCCAGGGGCCCCGAGGGGCTCCGAGGAAACCCCGTGCGCCCCGCGGCCCGCGGCGCTCGGCGCGAACATCTGGTCGACCCGCGGCGCCCCGGGCCGGGGACCAGGTCAGGCGGGGACAGCTGGTCGACCCGGCAGGGCGGCGGCCCCCGGGGAGTCGCGCGCGCGAGTCCGCGGGGTCTCTGGAGCCGACGCGGAGCGAGGCCACGGACGCCGAGAGCCGCGGCGGCTGCGGCGCGGACATCTGGTCGACCCGCGCGCCGGGCCGGGGACCAAGTCCAGGCGGGACAGCTGGTCGACCCGGCAGGGCGGCGGCCCCGGGGAGGTCGCGCGCGCGAGTCCGCGCGGGGTCTCTGGAGCCGACGGAGGCAGGGAGCCCACCCAGACCGCCGAGAGCCCCGCGGCCCCGCGGCGCTCGGCGCGGACATCTGTGAGTCGGCCCGCGCGCCCGGGCCGGGGACCAAGTCCGGGCGGGACCTTCGAGTCGACCCGGCAGGGCGGCGGCCCCCGGGAGTCGCGCGCGCGAGTCCGCGGGGTCTCTGGAGCCGACGGAGGCCGGGGAGCCCACCCAGACCGCCGAGAGCCCCGCGGCCCCGCGGCGCTCGGCGCGGACATCTGTCGACCCGCGCGCCCCGGGCCGGGGACCAGAGTCCGGGCGGGACAGCTGGCCGACCCCTCCGCCCGGCCCGGCCTCCCGCCGCCGCACCCCTTCCTCTCTCGCCCCACCCACGCGTCCGCGGCGGGTCGAACCACGCGAGGCGGGATGCTGGTCGACCCGCACCGCGGACGGAGAGAGAGGGAGGCGCGGGCGGGGGGAAGCGCAAGGGCCACGCCGCCGGCCGGCACGCCGACCCCGCCGGCCGCCGCGCCCTCCGGGCGCGGCGCCCGTCCGGACGCGGCCGCCCGGGCGGCGTCCGGCGCGCGGCGCACCGCCGGGCCCCCGGCCCGCGGCCCCCCTGGGGAAAGGGGCCGCGGGAGCCGCCCCGGCGGCCCACCGCTCGGCCGCGCCCGCCGCCCTCCCCCCCCCCTTCCCCCCGTCCCAGCCCGGGGCGAGGCCCCGGCGGGGTCGGAGAGGGCGCGGCGCGGTGCCGGCGGCGGGGACGCGCCGGAGGCGCCCTGCCCGCGCCTTCCGGCTCGGCCTCCGCCGGCCGCCCGTCGGCGGCGGCGGTCGGCGGGCCGCGCCGGAGAGGGCGGTCGGGAAGGACCGACCGACCGACCGACCGACGGACGGACGAGACAAACCCTTGTGTCGAGGGCTGACTTTCAATAGATCGCAGCGGGGAGCTGCTCTGCTACGTACGAAACCTGACCCGAAGCAGGTCGTCTACGAATGGTTTAGCGCCAGGTTCCCCACGAACGTGCGCTGCGTGACGGGCGAGGGGGCGGCCGCCTTTCCGGCCGCGCCCCGTGTCCCGGGGACGAGGGGGCTCTCCGCACCGGACCCCGGTCCCGACGCGCGGCGGCGCGCCGCGCCGGCGCGGGGGGCCGCGCGCGCGGCGGCCCGCGGCGGGGACGGCGGGGACCTTCGGCTTATCAGAGGCCGCCGCGAGGCTCCGCGACACTGCCGTATCGTTCCGCCTGGGCGGGATTCTGACTTAGGCGTTCAGTCATAATCCCACAGATGGGCGCTTCGCCCCCATTGGCTCCTCAGCCAAG
>NW_027222038.1:17500-42500 GCF_041296265.1 Equus caballus
ACACACTCATACGCGGATTCCGACTTCCATGGCCACCGTCCTTGCTGTCTATATCAACCAACACCTTTTCTGAGATTACGGTGAGCGTCGGCCGCCGGGCGCTGTGGCCGACGTTCGGTTCATCCCGCAACGCCGGTTCTGCTTACCAAAGTGGCCCACTAGGCACACGTCACGCCCGGCTCCATCGCGAGCCGGGCTTCTTCTACATTTTAAAGTTTGAGAATAGGTTGAGATGGGATTTCGGCCCCAAGACCTCTAATCATTCGCTACCGGATAAAACTGCGTGGGGTTCACGGGTCTGCGAGAGCGCCAGCTATCCTGAGGAAACTTCGGAGGAACCAGCTACTAGATGGTTCGATTGATCTTCGCTTCATACCCAGGTCGGACGACCGATTTGCACGTCCGGGACCGTACGGACCTCCACTGGAGGTTCCTGCAAGCCCCCGCCCTGCCCAGGCATAGTTCACCATCTTTCGGGTCCTAACACGTGCGTAAAGCAGCCACCTCCCCGGCGCGGCGGCGAGACGGAGCCGGTGGTGCGCCCTCGGCGGACTGGAGAGGCCCCTTAGGGTCCCACCCTCCGACGCCGGCGGGCGGGCGGCGCGGGCGCCGCCGGCCGCCGTACTCCTCATTGCGCCACGGCGGCTTTCGTGCGAGCCCCTGACTCGCGCACGTGTTAGACTCCTTGGTCCGTGTTTCAAGACGGGTCGGGTGGGTGGCCGACATCGCCGCCGACCCCGTGCGCTCGCCCCGGCTCGCTGCGCGTGGCGACGGCCCCCGGGCCCGACGGCGCGACCCGCCGGGGCGCACTGAGGACAGTCCGCCCCGCCTCCCCGACCCGCGGCGACCGTCGCCGCCCGGGGCGGCGGCGGCGGAGCGAGGGACGGGGGAGGTGGGGGAGCGGTCGCGCCGTGGGAGGGGCGGCCCGGCCCCCCCGGGACGCCGGCGCGCGCCCCCGCGGGAGGGGGGACCCCTCGCGGGGGAGCCCCCGCGGGGGTGGGCACGGGAGGGGAGAGAAAAGCGCGGCGACGGGTCACAGCTCCCTCGGCCCGAGGTTAGAGCGAGCGCTGCTGCCGGGGGGCTGTAACACCCGGGGGTGGGCCCCGCCCGGCCGCCCCCTCCGGAGAGGAGGGGACGGAACGGGGGCCCCCGGAGGCCACCTTCCCCGCCGGCCTTCCCCGCGGTCGGAGCCGGTCGCGGCGCACCGCCGCGGTCGTGCGCCCGGCGGCGGTCCGCCGGCCGGGGGCGGTCCCCCACAGACCCCACCCCCCGGCCCCGCCCCGCCCTCCCCCGCACCCGCCGGAGCCCCCGCGCGCACGCTCCCCCCGGGGAGGGAAGGAGGGCCGGCGGGGGACGGCGGGGGACGGAGGCGGGTGGAGGGACCGGGAGGAACGGGCGCGGGAAAGATCCGCCGGACCGCCGGCACGGCCGGACCACGCCGCCGGGTTGAATCCTCCGGGCGGACTGCGCGGACCCCACCCGTTTACCTCTTAACGGTTTCCGCCCTCTTGAACTCTCTCTTCAAAGTTCTTTTCAACTTTCCCTTACGGTACTTGTTGACTATCGGTCTCGTGCCGGTATTTAGCCTTAGATGGAGTTTACCACCCGCTTTGGGCTGCATTCCCAAGCAACCCGACTCCGGGAAGGCCCGGACCCGGCGCGCCGGGGGCCGCTACCGGCCTCACACCGTCCACGGGCTGGGCCTCGATCAGAAGGACTTGGGCCCCCCACGAGCGGCGCCGGGGGTGGGCCTTCCGTGCGCCACATTTCCCGCGCCCCACCGCGGGGCGGGTTCGGCGCTGGGCTCTTCCCTGTTCACTCGCCGTTACTGAGGGAATCCTGGTTAGTTTCTTTTCCTCCGCTGACTAATATGCTTAAATTCAGCGGGTCGCCCGTCTGATCTGAGGTCGCGTCTCGGAGGGCGCGGCGGCGGCGGCGGCCGCCGCGCGCGAGCCGCGAGCGGGGCGGGGAGCGACGGAGAGACGAACGCCGCGGAGGAGGACCCCGGGCGCGCGAGGCCACGGCCGCGTCCGCCCGGCCTTCCGCCCCGCCCCCGCCACGACCGACCCCCGAAGGAGGGCGGGCGGGCGGGCGGGGCGGAGCGCGGGCGGGCGGACGGGGGCACGAGCCGGGCACGGGCGGGGGCCCGCCGGGGAGACGGAGCGGGACGCCGCCACGCGCACGGCGGACGCGTCGCGGCGCGCGGGGAGGAGGCGCGGAGGGCGGCGGCGGGCGCGGCGGGGCGGCGGTCGCCCCGACCGCCGCCCGCGCGCGACGCACCCGCCCCTCCGCCGCGAGCCGCCACGGCCCGTCGGGCGGCGGACGCGGCGCCCGCCCGCCCGCCCGGGGCTCGGGGCCACGCGCGCGCGCGGCGCGACCCGGGCGCGCGGCGGCGGACGACGCCCGCGGCGTCCCGCGGGTCACCGCCGGGGCACGCGTCCCCGGGGCGCGCGCACGCGACTCGCCTCGGCGCGAGCCACCCCGGCGAAGGCTCCGGTCCGGGACCCGGGCGCGCCGGGGACCGGCGGCGGCCGGACGCACGGGACGGACCGCCGACGGGCGGCGGCGACCGGACAGACGGCCCGGACGCGGGCCCCCGAACACGGCGGCCCCGACCGCGCGCCGCGGGACCGTCTCGTCCCCGCCGGCCACCCCGGGCCGCGTGCGGCGGGGAGCCCCGGCCCGTGGCGACCCGGGCACCTCGGCGCGAGGCTCTCGTCTGCCTCTCCTCGACTCGCGGGCGGCGGCCCCACCCCGGGACCCCGCGGCGCCGCCGCCACCGACCCCACGCGCCTCCGCGACCGGGCGCCGGGCGCGTGGGAGGAGGGGCGGGCGCGCGGGGCGGACACCGCGTCTGCACTTGGCGGAGGGCGGGGCGGGCCCTGCGAGAGACCCCAGCCGCGCACCCCGGGGCAGGCGACACCCACCCCGGGGGCGATGATCGTCCCAGCGACGCTCAGACAGGCGTAGCCCCGGGAGGAACCCGGGGCCGCAAGTGCGTTCGAAGTGTCGATGATCAATGTGTCCTGCAATTCACATTAATTCTCGCAGCTAGCTGCGTTCTTCATCGACGCACGAGCCGAGTGATCCACCGCTAAGAGTCGTACGAGTTTGAACGGCGGGGTCCCCCGCAGGGCGGGGGAGAGCCCGCCCCTGGCACGGCACATCCCCGGAGGTGCCTCCGGCCGGCCAGGAAGACACAACGAGACCAGACTCCGTGAGGTCGGAAGGTTGGACGACGGGGCGTCCGGCACGGGCCCCGCGGGGCGTGCTCGGACACCCACAGACGCCGGGGGGCTCCGCCTCGCCCGAGGACGCGGGGCGCGCACGCGCACGCGCGATGACACGGCGGCCGCCGGGGACGCCCCCTCCCGACGGCCGCCGCGGCGGCGGCGCGGCGCCCCGGCCGGCGGAGTCTGGGGAGAAGGGCCAGGCCTCCCGACTCCCCGCGGGCCCGACCGCCCCGACCAAGGCGGACGGGCGAGGCCCCCCGGGGGTCTTTAAACCTCCGCGCCGGGACGCGCTAGGTACCTGGATGGGGGGAAGCCAAAGAAACGGACGAGGCGGAGCGGGTAGTGCCGCGCGGCCACCGCCTCGACGCCGCCCGCGCCGCGCGGCCACCCGGGGACGGACGCAGGCCTCGGCGCTGCCCGCCCGTGACCGAACCCCGCCGCCGGGCGCCCGCCGACCGACGACCCCACTGCGCCCGGCCCCCTCGACGCCGGGCGGGCCCCTCGCGTCCGGCGCGCCACCAGACCCGACCCGACTTTCCCCCGGGGGACCCTCCCCGCACCCGCGTCCCGGGCCCCTCTCGCCACGGAGGGCGAGGGCTGCGGCAGGAAGCGGGAGCGAGCGAGCAGGGCGGGGGGTGGGCGGACGTGGCGGCCGGACGCGGGCGCCCGGGGCGCCGAGGGGCGGGCAAGGGACGCGGAGGCACCGTCGGACGGACGACGACGCCGGCCGGCCGGGGAACGCGGCCCAGGGCGGGCGACGGGAGGCGGCGGGCGGCGGAGCACCCCGCGTGAGCCGGAGCTCCGAGGCCCCCGGGGGACCTGACCCCGGGGACTCCGCGGGGGCTCGCGCCACCACGCCGCCCTTCCGAGACGCGCCGAGGGGCCGCCGCCGCCCGCGAGGCGGGGACGGACGGCGCCGGAGACGGAGGCGCGCGCGACAAACTCCGGCCCGCCTCCCGGGAGACCGGAGGGCGCGGGGACGGCGGACGCGCCGGGGGCGGCGGCGCGGAGGACGCGGCGGCCTCGGACGCCGCGGGCGGACGGAGGCCGGAAGGGGCTCGTGGGCTCGCCGACATCGAGCCCACTCCCTCCGGACCACCGCCGACCCGGGACCGGGCGCGCCCGCGCCTCCCGCGCCTCCGGCCGGGCGCCCGCGCCTCCCGCGCCCCCTCCTCCCTCTCTCGAACCTCTCGCGACCAGCGGGCCGGCACCGCGCCGGCCCGCCCGCACGCGCGGGGGTGAAAAGGCTCGGCCGCCGGCGGCCGGCCGCCTCCGTGTGATCCTTCCGCAGGTTCACCTACGGAAACCTTGTTACGACTTTTACTTCCTCTAGATAGTCAAGTTCGACCGTCTTCTCAGCGCTCCGCCAGGGCCGTGGGCCGACCCCGGCAGGGCCGATCCGAGGGCCTCACTAAACCATCCAATCGGTAGTAGCGACGGGCGGTGTGTACAAAGGGCAGGGACTTAATCAACGCAAGCTTATGACCCGCACTTACTGGGAATTCCTCGTTCATGGGGAATAATTGCAATCCCCGATCCCCATCACGAATGGGGTTCAACGGATTACCGCGCCTGCCGGCGTGGGGTAGGCACACGCTGAGCCAGTCAGTGTAGCGCGCGTGCAGCCCGGACATCTAAGGGCATCACAGACCTGTTATTGCTCAATCTCGGGTGGCTGAACGCCACTTGTCCCTCTAAGAAGTTGGGGGACGCCGACCGCTCGGGGTCGCGTAACTAGTTAGCATGCCAGAGTCTCGTTCGTTATCGGAATTAACCAGACAAATCGCTCCACCAACTAAGAACGGCCATGCACCACCACCCACGGAATCGAGAAAGAGCTATCAATCTGTCAATCCTGTCCGTGTCCGGGCCGGGTGAGGTTTCCCGTGTTGAGTCAAATTAAGCCGCAGGCTCCACTCCTGGTGGTGCCCTTCCGTCAATTCCTTTAAGTTTCAGCTTTGCAACCATACTCCCCCGGAACCCAAAGACTTTGGTTTCCCGGAAGCTGCCCGGCGGGTCATGGGAATAACGCCGCCGCATCGCCAGTCGGCATCGTTTATGGTGGAACTACGACGGTATCTGATCGTCTTCGAACCTCCGACTTTCGTTCTTGATTAATGAAAACATTCTTGGCAAATGCTTTCGCTCTGGTCCGTCTTGCGCCGGTCCAAGAATTTCACCTCTAGCGGCGCAATACGAATGCCCCCGGCCGTCCCTCTTAATCATGGCCTCAGTTCGAAAACCAACAAAATAGAACCGCGGTCCTATTCCATTATTCCTAGCTGCGGTATCCAGGCGGCTCGGGCTCTTTGAACACTCTAATTTTTCAAAGTAAACGCTTCGGGCCCCGCGGGGCACTCAGCTAAGAGCATCGAGGGGGCGCCGAGAGGCAAGGGCGGGGCGGGCGGTGGCTCGCCTCGCGGCGGACCGCCCGCCCGCTCCAAGATCCACTACGAGCTTTTTAACTGCAGCAACTTTAATATACGCTATTGGAGCTGGAATTACCGCGGCTGCTGGCACCAGACTTGCCCTCCAATGGATCCTCGCGAAAGGATTTAAAGTGGACTCATTCCAATTACAGGGCCTCGAAGAGTCCTGTATTGTTATTTTTCGTCACTACCTCCCGGGTCGGGAGTGGGTAATTTGCGCGCCTGCTGCCTTCCTTGGATGTGGTAGCCGTTTCTCAGGCTCCTCTCCGAATCGAACCCTGATTCCCCGTCACCCGTGGTCACCATGGTAGGCACAGCGACTACCATCGAAAGTTGATAGGGCAGACGTTCGAATGGGTCGTCGCCGCCACGGGGGCGTGCGATCGACCCGAGGTTATCTAGAGTCACCAAAGCCGCCGGCGCCCGCCCCCGGCCGGGGCCGGGGAGGAGGCTGACCGGGTTGGTTTTGATCTGATAAATGCACGCATCCCCCCGCGAAGGGGGTCAGCGCCCGTCGGCATGTATTAGCTCTAGAATTACCACAGTTATCCAAGTAGGAGAGGAGCGAGCGACCAAAGGAACCATAACTGATTTAATGAGCCATTCGCAGTTTCACTGTACCGGCCGTGCGTACTTAGACATGCATGGCTTAATCTTTGAGACAAGCATATGCTACTGGCAGGATCAACCAGGTAGGAGCGCGAGGGAGCCGGGAAGGGCCGCGCACGCGCGCGCACACGCGCGAGGCGGCGGCGGCGGCGGCGGCGACCTCTCGCGGCACGGGCCGTGCGTGCCCGGGCGCGGGGCGCGCACGGAGGCGGCGGCGGCGGCCCCGAGGCGCGGGGGCGGGGCGGGACGGACGGACCCCGCCGCCGCCCCCGGCCGACGAGGGACGCGCGCGCGCGGCGGCGTGGAGGGCGGGGGCGCCCCTCGCGGCGGCCCGATTGACGGCGCGTGAGCGGGCCGGGGCACCAGGCAGTCGCGTCGACACCGGCCGGCCGGGCTGCCCGCGCAGCGCGGGCCGAGAGCCGGACCGAGGCCCGACCCCCCGCCCCCAGGGGTGGCGCGGCGCGCCGGCGGCCGGTCACGGCGGCTGCCCGGGACCCGACCCGCGCTGCGACAGACACGCGCGCCAGAACGGGGCGCCGCGGGGGACGGTCCCCCGCCCGCACGCCGCGTCGCCGTCGCGCGCGGGCGGCGGCGGCGGACACGGAGGAGGCCGCAGCGGCCCCGGGAAGCGAGTCGCGCTCGGGGCGGGCCCCGGTCGGGCAGCCAGAACAGGCGACGACGGGAAGGGCTCGGGGAGAAGGCCGACGGCGGCGGGGCCGAGGCGCCGGAGAGGCGGTGGCGGTGGAGGAAGGGCCGCGGCCCGCCGAGAGAGCGCTCGGGGCCAAGGAGGGAAGACAGAGCCTCCCGAGGCAAGTCGGCCGCCGGAGCACACACGGGGTCTCACCGCCAGGGGCCTCCAGCACCAGGGGCGGTCCCGCAGCGCCCGGAACGGCGACTGGCCCCGTCGCCGCGCGCAGCTCACGGGGGCTCGGCCCCACCACCCACCTCCACGGCCAGGGCTCTCCCGCACACGGCGCCGGCGTCCCACGCCGGGCGCCTGGCGCACGGGCGCCACCCAGCCGGAGCCGAGAGCCGCCGCCGGGTCACCACCGGCCTCGGTGGCCGGAGGCGACACCCGCGCGGCGAGGCCCATTTCGGTCCCGGCCGGTGGGCGGCGCGGCCAGGCGTCTGCCCGGGCGGGGCAGCACCGGCGACAACGGGGAGCGCGGCGCGCGCGCTCGACGGAGGAGCGCGGGCTCGCGGGAAGGCTCCCGGGGACGGCCTCGGGCGCGGACGGGCCACCAGGAAACACACGCGGGATCCCACCGCCAACGACACGCGAGGCGGTCCCACGACGCCTGGGACGCCGGCCGGCCTCAGCCACCCTTCGGCCTCCGCGGGCCGGCCACACCGGGGCCTACGTGACCCCGCCGCGGGGGCCGCCCCTCCACCCAGCCACCCGTCTGCCTGTCTGGTCTGCTCCGGGACCCACGTCCCGAGGAACGCGCCGAGAGCGGCGGCGGCCCCCACCCATGCCCGCACGCCACCACCGGCTGCGGCTGGGACGGGAGCGAGCGGAGAGCCAGCCGCTCGCGGCGGGCGGAGCCGGACAGGGCCGGGCCCTCTCCCCACCCCAGCACGCGACGGAGGGGAGCCACGCGCACGCTCGCGCACACGCGCGGCCCCGCGCCCAACGGCGGCCCGGCCGGGCGTGACCCTCCCCCGACTCGGAGGGGGAGGCGCCGGCCGCGGTAGGCAAGAGCGGCTCTGCCCACGCGCCACGGTGGTGGCGTCCGTGGCTACTACGCGCAGAGGAGGGGTCCGGTACCCCAAGGCACCCTCTCGGATCGCTAGAGAAGGCTTTCTCACCGAGGGCGTGTCGCCCCCCCCATGCGTCCGCCATCGGGCCCACCAAGGCGCTTACAGACACCATGGCCACACAACGCAGGAGGGATCTGCGGTAGAGGTAAGGCCTAGAGCAAGTCGGAGCGTCCGTGGTCAGGGCCGCGAGCCCGCGCTGCCCCGGAGCTCGCATCTCCGGCCACACTGGGCTTAGCTAGGGATCTAAAGGCCCCTGTGCGGCTCCCAAGTCAGTGCCTCCCCTCAGGCCGAGACCAAGGGAGGCAGAGACTGGGACGGAGGTGCCGATCAAACAGCACCTCCCAACCAAAGAGCCAGCATCACGCCGCTGGCTCGGCCCGCCACAATCACTCCCACACCGCGTGGAAACCCCAGCAAGGGGAACACGCGGGCACGCACCCCGAGCCTGCCCGCCCCCACACGGCACGCCGTGGGGTGGGGGCGGCAGGCACCCCGTCCCCGCGAGGGGACGGGCACGCCTCCCTTACCGACTCGACCCCCCGCTTCTCAGACACACCAGCGCAGCGTCACCTGAGGAGGGGCAGCGAAACGGGGAACGACACCGCCACTCGGCCTCGGGCGCCTGGGGACGACCTGGAACACTCCAGGGGCACCGCCAACGGCCGGGGGAGCGCGCTCACGCGTCCAAGAAGGCGCGCGGCGCGCGGCAGCACGGCCCGCCCCCACCGTGGGGAGGGCCGCCCGCGAGACACAGCCAAGAGGCACAGGCGGAGCATCCGCCGCGTCACGGAGACCCCGACACCGCCCACGCCACAAGGCACGGGGCGGGGAGCGAGGTCGGGCCGGTTCCGCACCCCTGCCACCTCCCACACGCCACTCGCAGCGGGGAGAACGGGCGGGGGGCCCGCGGGCAGAGCGAGAAAGAGCGGTCCCGTTCGCCATGAACGTCCGTCCCTCGTCTGGCACGGCAGAGCCCGGCCCGGGAGAGCACAGCATCACCACATCGATCAGCAGCATAACGCGAGGGATCCCCGAGCAAGGGAAGGCCGGCGAGGACAGCCAGCGGAGGAGCCTGCTTCAGCCTCACCGGCCCCCCTCCTCCTCTAGCAAGCGCGAGAGCGACGACCCCAGGACGAGAACGCCTGACACGCACTGGCACGGAGCCGGCGGGACGGGGTAAGTCGCGACCGCACCCGGGTGCCGGCGGCAGGGGTGCACGTGGTAGGGGACCCCGCGCCCCTAACCCCGCCGCCCTCGGGTACCAGAGACCGGAGGTGGCACCACGGTCGCGGGGACGCCTGGAGCACAAGAGCCGGCGCTGCAGGCCCCAGCGGGCGGCTCAAGCGGCGGGGGGTGGAAACGGGCGTCCGATTCTCGGCCAGAGCCCGGAGACCTCCCCGCACACGCATCCAGGCACCCGGAAGCTCTCGGGCGACTGTCACCCCGAGCAGACGTGTCAGCACTTATCTGGCGGCACAAAACCACCCATTCAGGGGCAAGAATCGCCGCGCCCGGAGACGGGGCCCACCCACGGATCACGAGGGGAACCCCTGGATCACGGCCACGGCCACCAGACCCCAAGCACGACCCCATCGCCACCAGGCCCGGAGCTCCCGGGGCCATCTGGTCGACCCCAGAAGCGTGGCGGCAGGGGCCGGGGACAGCCTCCCCGGGCCGCCCGCGCGGGCCGGGACCGGTCGGTCCCTCCCTCTGAGTCGCCGGGTCAGGACTTGAAAAGAATTCCACGGAGGAGCCTCCGGCGACCGGGCCCGGGGCGGGACCGTGGCTCCCGTCCCTCAGCCGGGGCTCCACCTACGCCTCGAGCCGGCCCCCTCCCACCTCCGGACAAAGACGCGACCCGCGAAACTCGGGGAGAGAAGTCCGGTCCGGCGGCCCCGGACCCACCCCGGGCACGCGTCCCGGCCGGGGACGCCCTCCCCGGCCCGCCCTCGGGGGCTCCCGGGGCCGGTCCACGCTCTTCTCCGGGCGGGACTTGGACCGCTGCCCACCACGGAGGAGGAGGCATCCGAGGACCGGGCCCGGTCCCCACCGCCAGAGCCGGTCGACTCGGAAGACCAGTGGGGAAAAGGCCAGCCCGGCGGCCGAGCCGTCGCGCCCTCCACGGGCCTCCCCCGCAAGGCCCCGGCCGGTCCCCCACCTCCGGAGCGGGGCGCGGAAGGGATCGCGCGCGCGGAAGGCCCGACCACCGGGCCGCCCTCAGGACGACGGCCGGGCACGGGACGAGTTCCCTCGCCCGTTCCCCGCGGCGGCCCCCACCCCCTCCCGGGGACGGAGGGGGCACCGGCGGCTGCTGGTCGACCCGTCCGGGAGGCCCACACCCCGGCCGGCACCGGGCGGCGCGGCGGCAGCCACCTCCCTCAGTAGCCTGCACCTCCAATCTCCGGCGAGCGGGCGTCGCGCTCACGCCCCGGGCGCCACCGGGCCAGATCCCGCCAGCGACGCCGGCCTCCCGGGACTCTGCCTCGGTCACCGCGGCCAGGTCCCGTCCCTGGCCCGCGTCGCCGGAGCTCCGGAGGAAAGAGACGATATAAAAGCGGCCGCCAGGTGGCACCCGGCGACCGGCGACCGCCTCAGCGGGACGGAGCCGGAGCGCGGGCCCGCCGGGGGCACAGCCGGGCCGCCGGGCCGCCAGATCCCGTCCCGGCGCCCCCTCGGACCCAGCCTCCCGGCCCAGCTCGGCCCCGGGGCGTCCGCCCGCGGGCTCGCGGCCGCCAAGGCGCAGCCCCAGCCGCAGGAGGGGGACCCGGAAAAGGTTTCTCGGGCGCTCACCGGGAAGGGGACGGGGAGAGTTCCCCCAGAGAGGCCAGGGGTCGGCCCGGGCCGGGCTGAGCCGGTGCGGCCGGGAGGCCGCTGGGAGCGGCCGGAGCGCCCCGGGGCTCCCGGGAGGACTTAGAAAATCAGGGCGGGCGGGGACGGTCAAACCGAAACCAGGCACGTCATCCGAGAAGGACCGTGATGACGGGAGGAGGAAAGCTTTCCAAGCGCAGAGGGTCTGTCGAAGGCAGGCGGAGAGTCTACCCGCTGAAACGGACGAAGATGGGAAAAAGAGGCTAGCTGAGGTGCCGACATTTAAGGAAATTAAAAAAAAAAAAAAGCACGAGGGCGTGGAGAACTGGGGGAAAATCAACACTGAGAAATCTACCCTCTGAAACTGACGAAGATGGGCAACAGGGGCTAGCTCGGGTGGCAATCTTTAAGCAGAACACACACACACACACACACACACACACACAAGCGCGTAGAGACCTGGGGAAAAAGCAACGCTGAGAAATCTACCCTCTGAAACTGACGAACATGGGCAACACAGGCTAGCTCAGGTGGCAATCGTTAAGCAAAAAAATAAATAAATAAAATAAAAAACTACAATGGCGAGGAGACCGGTGAAAAAGCAACCCTGAAAAAAGGTACCCTCTGAAACGGAGGAAGCAGGGCAACAGAGCCTAGCTCAGGTGACAATATTTAAGCCAAAAGAAAGAAAGAAAGAAACAAAGAAACAAAGAAAAGAGCAAGGGAGTGGAGACCTTGGGAAGAGCGATACTGAAAAATCTAGCCTCTGAAACTGACAAAGATGGGCAACACACGTTAGCTCAAGTGCCAATCTTGCAAAGAAAACACACACACTCACACACACACACACACACTGAGGGGACGTGGAGACCTGGGGAAAAAGCAACACTGAGAAATCCACCCTCTGAAGCTGACGAAAATGGGCCACAGAGGCTAGCTCAGGCGGCAATCGTTAAGCAAAAGAAACACACAAGGGCGTGGAGACCTGGGGAAAAAGCAACACTGAGAAATCCACCCTCAGAAACTGAGAAAGAAGCGCAACAGAGAGCTAGCTCAGGTGGCAATCGTTAAGCAAAAGAAACACACAAGGGCGTGGAGACCCGGGTAAAAAGCAGCACGGAGAAATCCACCCTCTGAAACTGAGGAACATGGGCAACAGACGCTAGCTCAGGTTGGAACCTTTAAGCAGAAAAGAAAGACACCAGGGCGTGGAGAGCTGGCGAAAAAGCAACACTGAGAAATCTACCCTCTGAAACTGAGAAAAGAAGCGCAACAGAGGCTAGCTCAGGTGGCAATCTTTAAGCAAAAGAAACACACAAGGGCGTGGAGACCTGGGGAAAAAGCAACACTGAGAAATCCACCCTCTGAAGCTGACGAAAATGGGCAACAGAGGCTACCTCAGGTGGCAATCATTAAGCAAAATAATAAAATAAAATAAAAAACTACAATGGCGAGGAGACCCGGTGAAAAAGCAACCCTGAAAAAAGGTACCCGCTGAAACGGAGGAAGCAGGGCAACAGAGCCTAGCTCAGGTGACAATATTTAAGCCAAAAAGAAAGAAAGAAAGAAAGAAAGGAAGAAAGAAAGAAAAGAGCAAGGAGTGGAGACCTTGGGAAAGAGCGATACTGAAAAATCTAGCCTCTGACTGACAAAGACTGGCAACACACGTTAGCTCAAGTGCCAATCTTGCAAAGAAAACACACACACTCACACACACACACACTGAGGGACTTGGAGACCTGGGGAAAAAGCAACACTGAGAAATCCACCCTCTGAAGCTGACGAAAATGGGCCACAGAGGCTAGCTCAGGTGGCAATCGTTAAGCAAAAGAAACACACAAGGGCGTGGAGACCTGGGGAAAAAGCAACACGGAGAAATCCACCCTCTGAAACTGACGAAGAAGGGCAACAGATGCTAGCTTAGGTTCAATATTTGAGCAAAAAAAAAAAAAAAAAACCCACACACAAGGGCGTGCAGAACTTGGGAAAGAGCAAGACTGAGAAATCTACCCTCTGAAACTGACAAAGATGGGCCACAGAGGCTAGCTCAGGTGGCAATCGTTAAGCAAAGAAACACACAAGGGCGTGGAGACCTGGGGAAAAGCAACACTGAGAAATCTACCATCTGAAACTGAAGAAGATGGGCAACAGAAGGCTAGCTCAGGTGGCAATCATTAAGCAAAAAAATAAAAAATATAAAAATACAATGGCGAGGACCCGGTGAAAAAGCAACCCTGAAAAAAGGTACCCGCTGAAACGGAGGAAGCAGGGCAACAGAGCCTAGCTCAGGTGACAATCTTTAAGCCAAAAAAAAAAAAAAAAAAGAAAAGAAAAGAGCAAGGGAGTGGAGACCTTGGGAAAGAGCGATACTGAAAAATCTAGCCTCTGAAACTGACAAAGATTGGCAACACACGTTAGCTCAAGTGCCAATCTTGCAAAGAAAACACACACACTCACACACACACACACTGAGGGACTTGGAGACCTGGGGAAAAAGCAACACTGAGAAACCTACCCTCTCAAACTGACGAAGATGGGCAACAGATGCTAGCTTAGGTTCAATATTTGAGCAAAAAAAAAAAAAAAAAACACACACACACACAAGGGCGTGCAGAACTTGGGAAAGAGCAAGACTGAGAAATCTACCCTCTGAAACTGACAAAGATGGGGAAACAGAGGCTTAGCTCAGGTGGCAATCTTTAAGCAGAAAAAAAAAAACAACAACAACAAAAAACCCCCACAATGGAGTGGAGACCCGGGGAAATCAACACTGAAAAATACAAATACAATGGAAGGCCAATAGACAGAGCAGGCACTTTCACCTGGGGAGGAGGAGGTACGCATGGATGACCAATAAGCGCATGCAAAGATGTGAGCTGTTCCCTGGAAAAGCAAGTGAGAAAATTAGAGGGAGACATTGTGGGGACACACGGGTGAGACTGGCTTCTTCCAAATACAGGAACAGGATCAAACTGCTAGTGAGGTCGCGGAGCCAAGTCAGTCACTCCGCCTCACTGGTGGTGAAGGGAAACGGTATGGCCTCTGTGAAAAATGGCGTGGCGGGTTCCAAAACTCACACGCCGCGGAAACAACCACGAAAGTGGCAACCTACATAAGCCCTTGGTGTATCTTGCCTCTAAGAGCGTCTGTATGTAGCTGGAGCCTTGGGTCGTTAAGGCTTCCACAGTGATCTGTGGTGGTGGTGGGGGGGGGCCTTGGGCCTTGGGGGTCTCCGCTGGACCTCCAGGAAGTCAGCTTTTGTGGAGTCCCGTGAGTCCTTCCAGGGAGGAGGCATCCAACCCGAGGGTGGTCTGGAGGGCACCACTCCCGCCACTCCCGGGGGCTGGGGCGGGGCGGGGTGGGGGCTGCGGCCACGTTCCTGTTCATTCACACAGAATCCGGGGCATGAATGTTCTTAGCAGCTCTGTTCCACACAGACCCACACTGGAAACCACACAGATGTCCTGCAAGTCCCATCCCTTGCTCATGTCGCCGGGGCTCCGGAGGGAGGGCCACTCTGTAAAAGCGGCCGCCAGATGGCGCCCAACAACCGGCGCGGAGGGGTCAGCGGGAGGGAACCGGGTCACCGGCCAGCGAGTGCACAGCCTGGGCCCACCGCCGGGTCAGGTCTCTCTCTGTCTACCTCTGTCTCTGTCTCTCTGTCTCTCTGTCTCTGACTCTGTCTCTCTCTCTCTTTCTCTCTGGGCCCGCTTGGGGCCGGCGGAGGTCACCACGCGAGGCCCCAGGATGTCCACCTCGGAGCTCCCAGGCAGCACAGGGCAACCCTGGGCGCAGAAGGAGGTCTTGGGAAAATCGGCGGGGAGGGGGTGGGGTGGGTGGGCTTGCCAGGAGAGGGGACAGACTCCCCACGTGACTCCTGGGCCGGGCCGGGGCTGCCGGCTGGCTGACGCGGACAGAGGGTGGAAAAGTCCCCGGAGATGCCACGGGGCAGGCGGGGGCTGCCGGCCCCCGATTCCCTGAGCGGCCCGGCACTTCCCGGGTCCCGGGAGGACTTAGAAAATCAGGGCGGGGTGGGGGGGTGGGGGTCGCTGTCAAACCGAAACCATGCACGTCATCAGAGAAGGACCGTGACGACGGAGGAATTGTCCGCAGTCTGTCAGGAATTGTGTGCAGCCTGTCACTTCCGGCCCAGAGGGTCTTTCTAAGGCAGACGGACAGACGGAGGCCACAAGTCGTAGAGGAAAGGACCGAGCCGCTTGGCCGCTGAAAAGTTTACAAGACACGGGTCTCCCTCCGCACGGGGCCACAGCAAAGCCCAAGATGACACACGGGGGGAGCATGGGTGCAGATTCACGTGTGGTGATAAGAATATGGATTTCAGCAGGGCTTCCCGTCCTCATCAACAAGCAGAAGCACCCAAATGGTGCGGGTTGGGGGCAGAGACCTCACAGCCATTCCCTCCACAAATCGAGTTCCCCGGGACATCCTCACAGCGCCGTGCTGTGAGTGTGTGTGGGTGTTTAAAATGGGGTAAATGTGGACGTGGAACTGCTCCGTGAAACCAAAATAACAACAGTCGTAGATCTTCTTTGGTCATTTAGAAAATTCTTCCCCCCCCCCCCAGCGGTGCACGTATTTCCCTTCCAAAAAAGAAGAACGGGAAAGGAGATGTTAAAGGCAAGCAGAGAGGAAAACTGTTGCAAAACAAAAGCTGAGCTCCCGTCCGAGGAGGCCTCCTCCGTTAGAGGCCTAGGAAATCATTCTGACAAAATGGAGGATCTCTGTCTTTGGTGTCGATTCCCTCAGAGGTCAAGAGAAACCTTTTCCAATGTCTTTATCAGGGAGGAGACTAAGTTAGAGAAAAGTATCCTTTCGAGAGCGAGAAAAACCAATTCTGATTTTGCATCAGCTTCCCTCCGATCTTGAAACTCATTGACTTGATTCCATTCTGTCGATGGAAATAATCCGGAACCAATCTATCCGTGAAAATCGGGGTGAGTTTATTCTGACCTAAGATGTAAGGACTGTGGCCGGGGGCCTTTCTTCCTGAAGGAAGAAAGGGCGCCCGAGAAGTGGGGTGTACAGAGTGCTTCTAGACCCCAGAGGACGTTTCACATAGGATCGAAAGGTCCCTTGGACGATCGTCGCGACACTGCTCTGTCAGCACAGCGATCGACAGACACCGCTGGTGGCAGGTCTGTTGTCTGGGCTGGGTGGTCACAGGTGGCCGGATGGTCAAGGTGAGCGCAACCATCCGTTCCTAGCCTAAGGAAAGATGCCTCTCCTTAAGAAGGCCGAGCACGGGGAAGCTGCTCCTTTCCCTTAAGGGCATTGGTTCTTGCCGTAGGAAATGTTTAAAGCAGATCTACGATGCAATGCGTGCTCGGCGGCCACGTCAGGCCCTTTTGGAAAAACACTGTCAGGCCGAATTAGGCCGACACCGTAGCTTCCTCATAGACTCCAATAGATCCTATCGCTCGCCATTTCTATCTGTCCACTCGTTCCAATTTTAGGCCACTTGACCACGAACAGACCTTTTTCTCAGATTTTTTTCCCCGTGATCACCTTTTCACAGACAAAACGATCTTTACTTTTAGGCCCTCTTGCCTGAAGGCAACCATCTCACTTTCCTTGAACACAAAGATGTTTCCCATATTCACTTTTAGTGGCTTTTTGTTTTTTTTTGTGTTGTTTTTTGTTTGAGGACGATGAGCCTGAGCTAAACTGCCAATCCTCCTCTTTTTGCCGAGGAAGGCTGGCCCTGAGCTAACCTCCGTGCCCATCTTCCTCTATTTCATATGTGGGACGCCTACCACGTGGCTGCGCCCAGCGGTGCCACGTCCACCCCCGGGATCCGAACCGGCGGGCCCGGGCCGGCGGTGGAACAGGCACACTTAACCAGCGCGCCACTGGGCCGGCCTAGTGGCTTTCATCGCATTCGTTAAGTAGAATTTTAACCCTCACGAACCTTAATTTTGGTGAAAACTAAGAAGTCAGCAATTAGGAACTGTCCTTCCCATGAGCAGTCTGTCGCTTGGCCAATTTCTAAACACTTGCCACTTTTTCTGGGATTTCATAGGTTTATCTCTTCCTTCGCTTTATTTCATTTCATCTCACTTTGGTTTTTGGGTGAGGAAGATCGGCCCTCACAGGCTGGCGCCTGTTGCCAATCTTCCTCTTCTTTCTGCTTGAGCGGGCCCGAGGTAACACCTGCGCCCCACTTCCTTGATCTTGCGGACGGGATGCCACCACAGCCCGGAGTGAGGAGCGGTGGAGGTCCACGCCCGGGATCTGAACCCGAGGACCCCAGGCTGCCGAAGCTGAGTGCAGGAGCTTAACCACTATGCCGCCGTGCCGCCGTCCCCTGTCAAAGCTTTTAATAAAACGAGACGTGTTCCTCGATAGACCCAAAGGTCTTTTCGTTTCCGTATCCTCACAAACCCAAAGTAGATAAACTTCTATTTAGCCACTCACGTCTCAGGTTCTATCTTACTCGGAAATGATCTACATCGTCAAGGAAATTGTTTTTGTCTTAAGTTTGGCACCGAGCTAACGACTGTTGCCAATCTTCGTTTGTTTCCCCCCCCGCGATTTTTCTCCCCAAATCCCCCCATGACATAGTTGTCTATCTTAGTTGAGGGCCGTTCTAGTTGTGGCATGTGGGACGCCGCCTCCACACGGCCCGGCGAGCGGTGCCGTGTCCGTGCCTGGGATCTGAACGGGCAAAACCCTGGGCGCCGGGGAGCGTGTGAGCCAACCACTCGGCCACGGGGCTGCCCCGTCCGTGGACTTTTATCACCTGATTTCACCTCGCAAACTTCTTCAAGTTATCAGAGGTTTGGGAAGTTGTTTTTATTTATTTAATTAATTTATTTTCGAGAAGACGAGCCCCGAGCTGACACCTGCTGCCAATTCTCCTCTTTTTGCCCCGGGAGAGTGGTCCGAGCTAACATCCGTGCCCATCCTCCTCCCGTTGATGGGCGGGACGCCAAGCACAGCGTGGCTCACCAAGCGGCGCCCGTCCGCACCCCGGATCCGAACCGGCGAACCCCTGGCCGACAAAACGGAACGTGCGAACTTAACTGCTGTGCCGCCGGGCTGGCCCTTCGGGAAGTTCTTTTCAGGACACGGGCCATAAACTAGAATCACCGCTACAGGTTTATCGGAGCGACATCAGCGTTCGTGGTGGATTGAGTCGTCCCCTCTGTCTCTCCCCTCAGGGGACAACCAAGGGACGTCTATCGACCCACCCACCAAGGATTCCCCCCCCGCATGGCACAGCAGGATGCCTGAAGGTCCACGCAGCCCTACAGCGGCAAGTCACATTGCACATCAAAATTCAATGGCAGAGGGGGCTGGCGTGGCCGAGTGGTTAAGTTCGCACGCTCCGCTGCAGGCGCCCAGTGTTTCGTGGGTTCGAATCCTGGGCGCGGACATGGCACTGTTCATCAGACCACGCTGAGGCAAGCGTCCCACATGCCACAACTAGAAGAACCCACAACGAAGAATACACAACTATGTACCGGGGGCTTTGGGGAGAAAAAGGAAAAAATAAAATCTTTAAAAAAAATTCAATGGCAGAGACAAAACGTTAAGGTCAGCGAGAGGAAGAGAATAACCGGCCCAGGAGCAACAGTGTGAAGAACATGGAGAAGACGGGTCCTAGACGCCGGGGTCCCGGGCAGCAATTTCATCAGAGGCCCGCGACGTCCACGATCTCCACACCACGTTTATGGCCGACTGCGTGTGTGGGTCCTTTGGAATCGACCAGGCTACCGTCTGGGCCACTTTGGGACATCGTGTCTAGCTGCCCCGAGCGGTGGAGCTGTCGTTCGAGTGTAAGATGGGGCCCGTCCGGGAGAGCATGGGGACGGGAAAGGGAGGCCGCGGGAAGTCACAGAGTCTGAGTGTGGGAGACCGACTCTTCTAAAGTGGAGGCGGTAGAAGGAGAGCAGCAGGATTTTTGGATTTTTGTTCTCTCTGTTAGGTATCTGGGTCCGGAGGAGAGTGGGGGCGGGGGGATGGTTGTGGTGGTGGTGGTGGTGGTGGGTGTGAGGCTGAGGCAGGGCTGGTGTTTCCTTTCCGGGTCAGGTGAAAGAGCTCCTCCAGTGGAGGTTTTTGGACAAGGGGTCTGGTCTGGCAGGATGGGAGGTTGCGGGTCGAGCCACAGGGGAATCTGTCGTAGCTCAGACTCGGGCCTTTGAAGAAATAGACAGAGAGAGGAGTTTTGCTCTGTCTGTCACCGCAGCCGGCACCTCAGGAGCAACAACAGAAGGCTTCCCGAATGAGTGAAGGGGCAGGAGCCAGGTGCCGTGCCTCTCTCAGCCCTGCGCCGGCAGGGAAGGAAGCAGGCAGGCAGGCAGGCAGGCAGGCCTCAGGGCTACTCCCGTCCTACTGCCCGGTGGTCCCTGTCCCGGCCCCGCCCCCACTCTCCCCCCCCTCACCGCTCCCCAGCCCTCTTGTCAGCCAGAGAGGCGATGGGGGGGCGGGGCAGTCCCAGAACAAGTTTCCTCTCATCCACCATCATCTTGCCACCCTGACGACTTGGCCCGAGATCCTGCCTAGGCTGTAGCCGTGTGTGGTTTTCCTGTGGACAAGGGGGCCGGTTCACCATTTCGGAGGAAACCCCTAGCCTTCCACTGCCGGAGTCGAGTCGGTGGGACTCGCCAGCCTGGGAGGGGAGGGAGGGGAGGTCAGGCCCATTCATTCCGACAGGCCTGGTGTCAGGGCTTCATTCAAGTGCAGGAAGCTCTCTCCCATGGCCTCAGGGCTCTTTTCCATTGAACGGCTTTCTTCAATTCCCCCACCCTTAGGCCGCAGTCCGCCAAGGGCCGGGAGGCAGGGAGGGAAGATGTTGGGGCAGGGTGGCTGTCTGAGAAACTCGCCTCGTCTGGGGCAGAAAGAGTGCCCCCCTCCTTTCTCTAACCCTACTAGACTGCTTGAGGATCACGGACGGTTTGGCTCATCGATGAGCCCTGCGTTATGGGCCCGGCAAGCAAACTCCCTAACTGGCAACCCGCTGCTCTAGGCGTGTGTGGGTTTTGATCATTCACCTTCAAGTTCGCACGACATTGGTCCGTGTCCCCCGCCCCAGCTTCCATGGGAAATCCTCCGTCTCTTTCCACAGACTCACTGGCGACTTCACACAGCGCCTGCCTCCTCCTCCTCCTCCTCCTCCTCCTCCTCCTCCTCCTCCTCCTCCTCCTCCTCTGAAGGGCTGACCCCGTGGCCGAGCGGTTGAGTTTGCACGCTCCGCTTCAGCGGCCCGGGGCTTCAAGGTTGGATCCTGGGCTCGGACACGGTACCGCTCATCAAGCCACGCTGAGTGGCGTCCCACACGGCAGGGCCAGAGGGACCCTCAAAGAGAATATACAACTAGGTACTGGGGTGCTCTGGGGAGAAGAAGAAGAAGGAGGAGGAATAAGAAAAGAATAAGATTGGCAATGAGCTCGGGTGCCGGTCTTTAAAAAAAAAAAAAAAAAAGAGGAAGAAAGATGGACAAACAGGAACGAATCCCACTGACGGCACCTCCAAATGGTGGGGGGTAGGGGTGTGGGGGGGTGGGGGAGTGGCATCATCGGGCCAATGGTGACTCTAAGTCGTGATCCCGCGGTTGTGTTATTTGATATTTTATCGAATCGATTTATTATTTTATTTTTGAGGAAGATGAGCCCTGAGCGAACATCTGCCGCCAATCCTCCTCTGTCGGCCGAGGAAGACTGGCCCTGAGCTGACATCCGTGCCCATCCCCCTCTACTTTCCAGGTGGGATGCCTGCCATAGAGTGTCTCGCCAAGCGGTGCTGGGTCCTGCGCCCGGGATCCGGACCGGCGAACCCGGGGCCGGCGGAGGAGCGGAACGTGCGAACTTCACCGCTGCGCCACCGGGCCGGCCCCCGGAGTTGTTTTAAAAATCCAGTAAGGGGCTGGCCCCGTGGCCGAGTGGTTAAGTTCGCGCGCTCCGCTGCAGGCGGCCCAGTGTTTCGTCGGTTCGGATCCCGGGCGCGGACACGGCACTGCTCATCAAACCACGCTGAGCGGCGTCCCACATGCCACCGCTAGAAGGACCCACAACGAAGAACACACAACTATGTACCGGGGGCTTTGGGGAGAAAAAGGAAAGACAAAAAATAAAATCTTCAAAACTCCAATAAAACTTTGAGTGAAGACGACGAGGAGGATGCGAAACGTATCTCACGCCTCCGAGCCGAGCCGTCCGTTTAGGAAGGGGGACGAGGACCCTTTGTAGCGATGTCCTTTTTAAGCACCATTCTAAACCACAGAACAGAACTCCCTCTCCTCGACCCGGAGCGACCCGGAGCGAGGAGGTTCCTGGGTGTGTCAGAGAGGGCCACGTCCTCTGCAGCACGAACGAACCGCCAGGGTTCGGCCACGGAAGAATTTCTTCCTCTCCAGGTGGACTAAAAGTCGCCGACGGCAGCGGGCGTAGGTGCTATCCTTCCCGTCCAGGAAAGGCAGGGAGAACTTCAGCCGTGAAGAGAAGGAGGTCTTCCTCACTCCCCGTTTCGGGAGGGCCCCTTTGGCAGGGGAGTTTTGTCTCTGATTTCAAGTCAGGAAGAAAGGGAGAGAGAGAGAGTGTCCCTTCTCGTGTCAGGTCGGTCTGGGGGACCTCCTCTGGTTTCCTCCCTTCCCAGGGAAGGCCGTTCGCTCCTTCTTCTAGAAAAAGCTCCCAAAGCACCACCGCCCAGGATGGTTGACCTACGCCCATCGTCCCTCCTTTCCCAATCATTTCTACCGCGACAGAGGGACAGAGGCCCCGGCCCCATCCCCATCCCCACCCCACCCCCATCGCCTGCCTCCTTGATGGCCAAAGGAGCTGCCTCTGAGAATGGAACGGGGCTTGGAAACCTTCTAGAGGGTGACTCTCACCTGCCTGCCTGCTGGGAAAAGCACCCACGCTGTCCATCGGACTGCTCTTTTGGGCAAACGTAGGCGTGCCACGTAGCGATCGACAGCTATGGCGGGGCGGGGGCGGGGGTGGCGTGGTGGTGCCCAGGATCCACGACACGTGACGGCTGCGGAGCACGACAGCCCTAAGACCTTGAGGGAGACGGGGTGGCGCGTGAATCCTTTCGGAGCCGAACGACAGGAAACGCTGACGGGGACGTGTTCTCGTCTCGAGACACACCAACGCCTCGCACGGTGTCTGACCCGGGGTGCCTCTGACTTTTGTCATCAGAGAAGATCCTGTCGACCGCCCCTCACGCTTTGGGGAAAAGGGGAGAGGGACTCGGTAGCACGGGAGAAGCCATCCATCCGCCCTTCCTTTCCGTCTTCACGGCTCCTTCTCGTGGAAAACGAGGAAGCCGTCCGGAGGAACGGAACACTGACCCGGGCCAAAGCGTGGCCCAGCCTGAGCCTCCAAAACCTTCTGCTAAGTGAGAGGTGCCAGACATCCAAGGCGACCTACGTTGCGATTCCACACAGAGGAGAGAGCTAGAACGGTCCAACCTAGAGGGCGACAGCAGATGGCGGCGGTGGTGGTGGTCGTGGTGAGGCAGATCCGGGAGTGGGGCCGTTTTTTCTTTCGAGGGAGGGGATGGAAACGGAAACCTTCTGGAAATAGATAGCCGTGACGGATGCGCCACCTTGGGGAGGGAGACTCCGAAGGCCACTGGCTTGTGCCCCGTGGAAAGGATGGATTCGGTGGGATGGGAATTCTACCTCCGTGTAGAGCGTGTGGTAAACCACGAGGTGGGTGGGTGGGTGGATGGCCTCCCTGCCTCGCCTCCACCTAGACGTCCACACACAGAGACCGACGAGGGAGGGAGGGAGGGAGAGAGACAAGGTGGACAGAGGCCAAGGCCGAGGCCGAGACAGTGGCGAGTAAGTGATCGACCCTGGCCATAGGGATTCCTCAGAGGGCGTCTCTTGGCTCCCCAAACGAAGAATGTGTGTGGAGATCGAGAAAGATCACCGACCTAGGAGAACCAGCAAGACTTCCTCACCCTCCAGAGAGCCGCTGGGCCCCTGCCGTCCCTGCCACCGCCACCCCTACCCCTCGCCGCAGCGACGCCAACGAAAGGCAGGCAGACGAGTGGGAGAGTGGTGTGGTGGTGTCCCCCAAGGAAGGTGGGTCCATGCCGACGAGCGGTCGTCGGCGTGTGGAAAAGCCAGAGGCGGGCTGACTAGAAGGAGGGCGTCCTGGGGGAAAGGGCCAGGGTGTGAGGGAGAGAGGCCTGTTTCTCTTCCCCTGTTGGTCCCAAGTCAGGGGCCCAAAGGAGAAAGCTGTCCGTTCCTTTCCGACTCGGACGGTTCGGGCGGGACCGACCGATCCCCGCGGCGCGGTCGGGGCTTTCTGGACCAGAACCCCTCTCTCCGTCGCCTTTCGACCACACACACGCTTTAGAGGCCAAGAGAAAATGGATCGGGTCTCTCTGTCTCTCTCCCTAGAAAACAAGGGCCGGGGCCGAGCCCGTGGACGAGCGGTCAAGTACGCGCCCCCACCCCCGACCCCGGCTTCGACGGCCCAGGTTTTCACCGGTTCGGATCCTGGGCGCAGCCCCAGACCCAGCATCGCCCTTCAAGCCCACATAGCAGAAACCCGAAAGACCTACCACTGGAACCTACAACTATGGATGGACGGGACGGGACGGGACGGGGCGGGGCGGGGCGGGGCGGGGGGTGGGGGGGGCGGCTTTGGGGAGAAGGAAGAAAGAAAAATAAAAGAAACACAAGGACGGTCATCGCGATAGTTCTTTCCACTTCCATCCATATGTTAACAGGACCCAAGTTTCCCGACCTCCATTTGGATGTATGTTAACTAAATGGAGAAGCTATTCAAAGGACTCCTCTAAAGATCCCGTTCTTCTTTCTAAATGATAATGAAAATCATTGTCACCACTCTTCCGACCCTCCATGTCCAGACGGCCTCCCGCCCCTCCCCCATCCCCAACTCCCGCCCCGCCCCGCCCCGCGCCGACCCCCGCCCCCCCCCCCCCCCCCCCGGCATTCGCCCCGCCCACCTTTCCCTCTCACTCCTACCCCCCGCCCCCCGCCGCCCGGGACACCACCCCCCGCACCCCCCCATCCCGGCCGGGCCACCTGGTCGACCTCCTCGAACACTATATAAGAGGATGCCGGGCAGCCGGTGGCGCCCGACAAGCGGCCTCCTCACCGGCCGGACGGATCAGCCTCGCGGGGGCGGGCGATGGGGAGGCGTTCGTCAGGTCAGGTCAGGTCGGGGGAGGGAGATGCAGCGCCGGCCGGCCTGGTGCGTCGCCTGGTCCCGATCCACCCCGCGTCTCGTTTCTCGGGCCGGGACGAGTACAGGCGGGGAGGCCGACTCGGTCACGGAAGCGGCCTTGGGGAGGTTTTGGCGACGTCCCTGTCCCAGGGCCGTCTGCCGACTAGGGGACGGAGTCCTCCTCCATGCGCCTTCTCGCCCCCAGTCGGGCGGGTTGTGGGTCGCGCGGTCGACTTGGCCATTTCACCGGAGGCGTCCTGCCTGCCGGGGCTCCCTCCCTCGGGCCGGTGCGAGCGGTCCTCGGGCGGCCCGGGAATTTGGGCCGCAGCGAACGAACGAACGAAGCCCGTCCCTCCTGCGTCGGCACGGATGAGACACAGCCCTGGTGGATGGAGCCGCTTTCCTCGGGTTTCCTTTGCTTTCGGCCGCTGCTGCCACCAAACCTCCCTAAACGATAGGAATGAAAACGGGAACCGTTGGCATAATAAAAGCGTTTTGGTTGGCGTGTTTCTTGGCTTTTGGGGACTCGAGAGGTATGATGGATGATCTCCGATTGTCCTTTGGAAGGAAGGTCTATTTCATCCCAGTCGCACGAACCCCGCAAACGTGCGGCTGGACGAGGGAGGGAGGGAGGGAGGGAGGGAGGGAGGGAGGCCAACCACGGGATTTCCGCACGACCAGCTGATGGACACGACCGCCCCCGTGAGCCGGGCGGAGGGCAGCCGCCCGGGTCTCGCAGCTACGTGCCCGCGGAACCCTCGGGACTGCGAGGCCCGGCGACCCGCAGTCACGCGGCGCTCGGCGCGGACATCTGGTCGACCGCGCGCCCGCGGGACCCGGGGGCCGATTCGGGCCGGGCCGCTGGTCGACCCGGCAGGGCGGCGGCCCCGGGGGCCTCGCCGCTGCTCGTCCGCAGGCTCCAGGGAGCCCTCGGGGCTCCGAGAAGCCCGGCGCCCCGTGGCCCCGCGACCCCGCGGCGCGGCGCGGACATCTG
>NW_027222038.1:55000-70000 GCF_041296265.1 Equus caballus
AGCGCTGCCCGGGCTCGCCATCTCCGGCCACACTGGGCTTAGCTAGGGATCTAAAAGGCCCCTGTGCGGCTCCCAAGTCAGTGCCTCCCCTCAGGCCGAGACCAAGGGAGGCAGAGACTGGGACGGAGGTGCCGATCAAGCAGCACCTCCCAACCAAGAGCCAGCATCACGCCGCTGGCTCGGCCCGCCACAATCACTCCCACACCCGCGTGGAAACCCCAGCAAGGGGAACACGCGGGCACGCGCCCGAGCCTGCCCGCCCCCACACGGCACGCCGTGGGGTGGGGGCGACGGCACCCCGTCCCCCGCGGGGGGACGGGCACGCCTCCCTTACCGACTCGACCCCCGCTTCTCAGACACACCAGCGCAGCGGTCACACGAGGAGGGCGACGGGAACTGGGAACGACACCGCCACTCGGCCTCGGGCGCCTGAGGGACGACCTGGAACACTCCAGGGGCACCGCCAACGGCCGGGGAGCGCGCTCACGCGTCCAAGAAGGCGCGCGGCGCGCGGCGGCAACACGGCCCGCCCCACCGTGGGGGGGCCCCGCGAGACACAGCCAAGAGGCACAGGCGGAGCATCCGCCGCGTCACGGAGAGACCCCGACACCGCCCACGCCACAAGGCACGGGGCGGGGGGGGCGGGTCGGGCCGGATTCCGCACCCCTGCCACCTCCCACACGCCACTCGCAGCGGGGAGAACGGGCGAGGGCCCGCGGGCAGAGCGAGAAGGCGGTCCCGTTCGCCATGAACGTCCGTCCCTCGTCTGGCACGGCTTAGGCCCGGCCCGGGAGAGCACAGCATCACCACATCGATCAGCAGCATAACGCGGGGATCCCCGAGCAAGGGAAGACGGCGGGGACAGCCAGCGGAGGAGCCTGCTTCAGCCTCACCGGCCCCCCTCCTCCTCTAGCAAGCGCGGGCGACGACCCCAGGACGAGAACGCCTGGCACGCACTGGCACGGAGCCGGCGGGACGGGGTAAGTCGCGACCGCACCCGGGTGCCGGCGGCAGGGATGCACGTGGTAGAGGACCCCGCGCCCCTAACCCCGCCGCCCTCGGGTACCAGAGACCGGAGGTGGCACCACGGTCGCGGGGACGCCTGGAGCCGCACAAGAGCCGGCGCGCAGGCCCCAGCGGGGCGGCTCAAGCGGCGGGGGTGGAAACGGGCGTCCGATTCTCGGCCAGAGCCCGGAGACCTCCCCGCACACGCATCCAGGCACCCGGAAGCTCTCGGGCGACTGTCACCGAGCAGAGCGTGTCAGCACTTATCTGGCGGCACAAAACCACCCATTCAGGGGCAAGAATCGCCGCGCCCGGAGACGCGGGGCCCACCCACGGATCACGAGGGAACCCCTGGATCACGGCCACGGCCACCAGACCCCAAGCACGACCCCATCGCCACCAGGCCCGGAGCTCCCGGGGCCATCTGGTCGACCCCAGAAGCGTGGCGGCAGGGGCCGGGGGACAGCCTCCCCGGGCCGCCCGCGCGGGCCGGGACCGGTCGGTCCTCCCTCTGAGTCGCCGGGTCAGGACTTAGAAAAGAATTCCACGGAGGAGCCTCCGGCGACCGGGCCCGGGGCGGGACCGTGGCTCCCGTCCCTCAGCCGGGGCTCCACCTCGCCTCGAGCCGGCCCCCTCCACCTCCGGACAAAGACGCGACCCGCGCTCGGATCCGGTCCGACGGCCCGGACCCACCCCGGGCACGCGTCCCGGCCGAGGCCTCCCGGCCCCGCCCTCGAGGGCTCCCGGGGCGGTCACGCTCTTCTCCAGGGCGGGACTTGGACAAAAAACTGCCACGGAGGAGGAGGCATCCGAGGACCGGGCCCGGTCCCCACCGCCAGAGCCGGTCGACTCGGAGACCGGTGGGGAAAGGCCAGCCCGGCGGCCGGGCCCGTCGCGCCCTCCACGGGCCTCCCCCGCAAGGCCCCGCCGGTCCCCACCTCCGGAGCGGGGCGCGGAAGGGGTCGGCGACGCGGAAGGCCCGACCACCGGGCCGCCCTCAGGACGACGGCCGGGCACGGCGGTTCCCTCGCCCGTTCCCCCGCGGCGGCCCCCACCCCCTCCGGGGACGGAGGGGCACCGGCGGCTGCTGGTCGACCCGTCCGGGAGGCCCCACCCGGCCGGCACCGGGCGGCGCGGCGGCGCCACCTCCCTCAGTAGCCTGCACCTCCAATCTCCGGCGGCGGGCGTCGCGCTCACGCCGGCGCCACCGGGCCAGATCCCGCCAGCGACGCCGGCCTCCCGGGACTCTGCCTCGGTCACCGCGGCCGGTCCGTCCCGGCCCGCGTCGCGGGCTCCGGAGAAGAGACGATATAAGCGGCCGCCAGGTGGCACCCGGCGACCGGCGACCGCCTCAGCGGGACGGAGCGGAGCGCGGGCCGCCGGGGAGCACAGCCGGGCCGCCGGGCCGCCAGATCCCGTCCCGGCGCCCCCTCGGACCCAGCCTCCCGGCCCAGCTCGGCCCGGGCGTCCGCCCGCGGGCTCGCGGCCGCCAGGCGCAGCCCCAGCCGCAGGAGGGGGACCCGGAAAAGGTTTCTCGGGCGCTCACCGGGAAGGGGACAGGAGAGTTCCCCCAGAGAGGCCAGGGGTCGGCCCGGGCCGGGCTGAGCCGGTGCGGCCGGGGCCGCCGCTTCCGGAGCGGCCGGAGCGCCCCCGGGGCTCCCGGGAGGACTTAGAAAATCAGGGCGGGCGGGGACGGTCAAGCCCCGAAACCAGGCACGTCATCCGAGAAGGACCGTGACGGGAGGAGGAGAGAGCTTTCAAGCGCAGAGGTCTGTCGAAGGCAGGCGGAGAGTCTACCCGCTGAAACGGACGAAGATGGGAAAAGAGGCTAGCTGAGGTGCCGACATTTAAAGGAAATTAAAAAAAAAAAAAAAGCACGAGGGCGTGGAGAACTGGGGGAAAATCAACACTGAAATCTACCCTCTGAAACTGACGAAGATGGGCAACAGGGGCTAGCTCGGGTGGCAATCTTTAAGCAGAACACACACACACACACACACACACACACACAAGCGCGTAGAGACCTGGGGAAAAAGCAACGCTGAGAAATCTACCCTCTGAAACTGACGAACATGGGCAACACAGGCTAGCTCAGGTGGCAATCGTTAAGCAAAAAAATAAATAAATAAAATAAAAAACTACAATGGCGAGGAGACCCGGTGAAAAAGCAACCCTGAAAAAAGGTACCCTCTGAAACGGAGGAAGCAGGGCAACAGAGCCTAGCTCAGGTGACAATATTTAAGCCAAAAAGAAAGAAAGAAAGAAACAAAGAAACAAAGAAAAGAGCAAGGGAGTGGAGACCTTGGGAAAGAGCGATACTGAAAAATCTAGCCTCTGAAACTGACAAAGATGGGCAACACACGTTAGCTCAAGTGCCAATCTTGCAAAGAAAACACACACACTCACACACACACACACACACTGAGGGACGTGGAGACCTGGGGAAAAAGCAACACTGAGAAATCCACCCTCTGAAGCTGACGAAAATGGGCCACAGAGGCTAGCTCAGGCGGCAATCGTTAAGCAAAAGAAACACACAAGGCGTGGAGACCTGGGGAAAAAGCAACACTGAGAAATCCACCCTCAGAAACTGAGAAAGAAGCGCAACAGAGGCTAGCTCAGGTGGCAATCGTTAAGCAAAAGAAACACACAAGGGCGTGGAGACCCGGGTAAAAAGCAGCACGGAGAAATCCACCCTCTGAAACTGAGGAACATGGGCAACAGACGCTAGCTCAGGTTGGAACCTTTAAGCAGAAAGAAAGACACCAGGGCGTGGAGAGCTGGCGAAAAAGCAACACTGAGAAATCTACCCTCTGAAACTGAGGAAAGCGCAACAGAGGCTAGCTCAGGTGGCAATCTTTAAGCAAAAGAAACACACAAGGGCGTGGAGACCTGGGGAAAAAGCAACACTGAGAAATCCACCCTCTGAAGCTGACGAAAATGGGCAACAGAGGCTACCTCAGGTGGCAATCATTAAGCAAAATAATAAAATAAAATAAAAAACTACAATGGCGAGGAGACCCGGTGAAAAAGCAACCCTGAAAAAAGGTACCCGCTGAAACGGAGGAAGCAGGGCAACAGAGCCTAGCTCAGGTGACAATATTTAAGCCAAAAGAAAGAAAGAAAGAAAGAAAGGAAGAAAGAAAAGAAAAGAGCAAGGGAGTGGAGACCTTGGGAAAGAGCGATACTGAAAAATCTAGCCTCTGACTGACAAAGACTGGCAACACACGTTAGCTCAAGTGCCAATCTTGCAAAGAAAACACACACACTCACACACACACACACTGAGGGACTTGGAGACCTGGGAAAAAGCAACACTGAGAAATCCACCCTCTGAAGCTGACGAAAATGGGCCACAGAGGCTAGCTCAGGTGGCAATCGTTAAGCAAAAGAAACACACAAGGGCGTGGAGACCTGGGGAAAAAGCAACACGGAGAAATCCACCCTCTGAAACTGACGAAGAAGGGCAACAGATGCTAGCTTAGGTTCAATATTTGAGCAAAAAAAAAAAAAAAAAAAAAAACCCACACACAAGGCGTGCAGAGGGAAGAAGAGCAAGACTGAGAAATCTACCCTCTGAAACTGACAAAGATGGGCCACAGAGGCTAGCTCAGGTGGCAATCGTTAAGCAAAAGAAACACACAAGGGCGTGGAGACCTGGGGAAAAAGCAACACTGAGAAATCTACCATCTGAAACTGAAGAAGATGGGCAACAGAGCTAGCTCAGGTGGCAATCGTTAAGCAAAAAAAATAAAAAATATAAAAATACAATGGCGAGGAGACCCGGTGAAAAAGCAACCCTGAAAAAAGGTACCCGCTGAAACGGAGGAAGCAGGGCAACAGAGCCTAGCTCAGGTGACAATCTTTAAGCCAAAAAAAAAAAAAAAAAGAAAAGAGCAAGGGAGTGGAGACCTTGGGAAAGAGCGATACTGAAAAATCTGCCTCTGAAACTGACAAGATTGGCAACACGTTAGCTCAAGTGCCAATCTTGCAAGAAAACACACACTCACACACACACACACTGAGGGACTTGGAGACCTGGGGAAAAAGCAACACTGAGAAACCTACCCTCTCAAACTGACGAAGATGGGCAACAGATGCTAGCTTAGGTTCAATATTTGAGCAAAAAAAAAAAAAAAACACACACACACACAAGGGCGTGCAGAACTTGGGAAAGAGCAAGACTGAGAAATCTACCCTCTGAAACTGACAAAGATGGGAAACAGAGGCTTAGCTCAGGTGGCAATCTTTAAGCAGAAAAAAAAAAACAACAACAACAAAAAACCCCCACAATGGAGTGGAGACCCGGGGGAAATCAACACTGAAAAATACAAATACAATGGAAGGCCAATAGACAGAGCAGGCACTTTCACCTGGGGAGGAGGAGGTACGCATGGATGACCAATAAGCGCATGCAAAGATGTGAGCTGTTCCCTGGAAAAGCAAGTGAGAAAATTAGAGGGAGACATTGTGGGGACACACGGGTGAGACTGGCTTCTTCCAAATACAGGAACAGGATCAAACTGCTAGTGAGGTCGCGGAGAAGCCAAGTCAGTCACTCACGCCTCACTGGTGGTGAAGGAAACGGTATGGCCTCTGTGAAAAATGGCGTGGCGGGTTCCAAAACTCACACGCCGCGGAAACAACCACCGAAAGTGGCAACCTACATAAGCCCTTGGTGTATCTTGCCTCCTAAGAGCGTCTGTATGTAGCTGGAGCCTTGGGTCGTTAAGGCTTCCACAGTGATCTGTGGTGGTGGTGGGGGGCCTTGGGCCTTGGGGGTCTCCGCTGGACCTCCAGGAAGTCAGCTTTTGTGGAGTCCCGTGAGTCCTTCCAGGGAGGGAGGCATCCAACCCGAGGTGGTCTGGAGAGCACCACTCCCGCCACTCCCGGGGGCTGGGGGCGGGGCGGGGTGGGGGCTGCGGCCACGTTCCTGTTCATTCACACAGAATCCGGGGCATGAATGTTCTTAGCAGCTCTGTTCCACACAGACCCACACTGGAAACCACACAGATGTCCTGCAAGTCCCATCCCTTGCTCATGTCGCCGGGGCTCCGGAGGAGGCCACTCTGTAAAAGCGGCCGCCAGATGGCGCCCAACAACCGGCGCGGAGGGGTCAGCGGGAGGGAACCGGGTCACCGGCCAGCGAGAGTGCACAGCCTGAGCCCACCGCCGGGTCAGGTCTCTCTCTGTCTACCTCTGTCTCTGTCTCTCTGTCTCTCTGTCTCTGACTCTGTCTCTCTCTCTCTTTCTCTCTGGGCCCGCTTGGGGCGGCCGGGAGGTCACCACGCGAGGCCCCAGGATGTCCACCTCGGAGCTCCCAGGCAGCACAGGGCAGCCCTGGGCGCAGAAGGAGGTCTTGGAAAATCGGCGGGAGGGGGTGGGGTGGGTGGGCTTGCCAGGAAGGGGACAGACTCCCCACGTGACTCCTGGGCCGGGCCGGGGGCTGCCGGCTGGCTGACGCGGACAGAGGGTGGAAAAGTCCCCGGAGATGCCACGGGGCAGGCCGGGGCTGCCGGCCCCCGATTCCCTGAGCGGCCCGAGCACTTCCCGGGTCCCGGGAGGACTTAGAAAATCAGGGCGGGGTGGGGGTGGGGGTCGCTGTCAAACCCGAAACCATGCACGTCATCAGAGAAGGACCGTGACGACGGAGGAATTGTCCGCAGTCTGTCAGGAATTGTGTGCAGCCTGTCACTTCCGGCCCAGAGGGTCTTTCTAAGGCAGACGGACAGACAGAGCCCACAAGTCGTAGAGGAAAGGACCGAGCCGCTTGGCCGCTGAAAAGTTTACAAGACAAAACGGGTCTCCCTCCGCACGGGGCCACAGCAAAGCCCAAAGATGACACACGGGGGAGCATGGGTGCAGATTCACGTGTGGTGATAAGAATATGGATTTCAGCAGGGCTTCCCGTCCTCATCAACAAGCAGAAGCACCCAAATGGTGCGGGTTGGGGGCAGAGACCTCACAGCCATTCCCTCCACAAATCGAGTTCCCCGGGACATCCTCACAGCGCCGTGCTGTGAGTGTGTGTGGGTGTTTAAAATGGGGTAAATGTGGACGTGGAACTGCTCCGTGAAACCAAAATAACAACAGTCGTAGATCTTCTTTGGTCATTTAGAAAATTCTTCCCCCCCCCCCAGCGGTGCACGTATTTCCCTTCCAAAAGAAGAACGGGAAAGGAGATGTTAAAGGCAAGCAGAGAGAGAAAACTGTTGCAAAACAAAAGCTGAGCTCCCGTCCGAGGAGGCCTCCTCCGTTAGAGGCCTAGGAAATCATTCTGACAAAATGGAGGATCTCTGTCTTTGGTGTCGATTCCCTCAGAGGTCAAGAGAAACCTTTTCCAATGTCTTTATCAGGAGGAGACTAGAAGTTAGAGAAAAGTATCCTTTCGAGAGCGAGAAAAACCAATTCTGATTTTGCATCAGCTTCCCTCCGATCTTGAAACTCATTGACTTGATTCCATTCTGTCGATGGAAATAATCCGGAACCAATCTATCCGTGAAAATCGGGGTGAGTTTATTCTGACCTAAGATGTAAGGACTGTGGCCCGGGCCTTTCTTCCTGAAGGAAGAAAGGGCGCCCGAAGTGGAGTGTACAGAGTGCTTCTAGACCCCCAGAGAGGACGTTTCACATAGGATCGAAGGTCCCTTGGACGATAGTCGCGACACTGCTCTGTCAGCACAGCGATCGACAGACACCGCTGGGTGGCAGGTCTGTTGTCTGGGCCTGGGTGGTCACAGGTGAGCCGGATGGTCAAGGTGAGCGCAACCATCCGTTCCTAGCCTAAGGAAGATGCCTCTCCTTAAGGAAAGGCCCGAGCACGGGGAAGCTGCTCCTTTCCCTTAAGGGCATTGGTTCTTGCCGTAGGAAATGTTTAAAGCAGATCTACGATGCAATGCGTGCTCGGCGGCCACGTCAGGCCCTTTTGGAAAAACACTGTCAGGCCGAATTAGGCCGACACCCAATAGCTTCCTCATAGACTCCAATAGATCCTATCGCTCGCCATTTCTATCTGTCCACTCGTTCCAATTTTAGGCCACTTGACCACGAACAGACCTTTTTCTCAGATTTTTTGATCACCTTTTCACAGACAAAACGATCTTTACTTTTTAGGCCCTCTTGCCTGAAGGCAGCCATCTCACTTTCCTTGAACACAAAGATGTTTCCCATATTCACTTTTAGTGGCTTTTTGTTTTGTTTTGTGTTGTTTTGTTTTGAGGACGATGAGCCCTGAGCTAACTGCTGCCAATCCTCCTCTTTTGCCGAGGAAGGCTGGCCCTGAGCTAACCTCCGTGCCCATCTTCCTCTATTTCATATGTGGGACGCCTACCACCACGTGGCTCGCCCAGCGGTGCCACGTCCACCCCCGGGATCCGAACCGGCGAACCCCGGGCCGGCGAAGTGGAACAGGCACACTTAACCAGCGCGCCACTGGGCCGGCCTAGTGGCTTTCATCGCATTCGTTAAGTAGAATTTTTAACCCTCACGAACCTTAATTTTGGTGAAAACTAAGAAGTCAGCAATTAGGAACTGTCCTTCCCATGAGCAGTCTGTCGCTTGGCCAATTTCTAAACACTTGGCCACTTTTAGAAACATGGGATTTCATAGGTTTATCTCTTCCTTCGCTTTATTTGATTTCATCTCACTTTAGTTTTTGGGTGAGGAAGATCGGCCCTCACAGAGCTGACGCCTGTTGCCAATCTTCCTCTTCTTTCTGCTTGAGGGAGAGCGGGCCCGAGGTAACACCTGCGCCCCACTTCCTTGATCTTGCGGACGGGATGCCACCACAGCCCGGGTGTGAGGAGCGGTGGAGGTCCACGCCCGGGATCTGAACCCGAGGACCCCAGGCTGCCGAAGCTGAGTGCAGGAGCTTAACCACTATGCCGCCGTGCCGCCGTCCCCTGTCAAAGCTTTTAATAAAGCACGAGACGTGTTCCTCGATAGACCCAAAGGTCTTTTCGTTTCCGTATCCTCACAAACCCAAAGTAGATAAACTTCTATTTAGCCACTCACGTCTCAGGTTCTATCTTACTCGGAAATGATCTACATCGTCAAGGAAATTGTTTTTGTCTTAAGTTTGGCACCCGAGCTAACGACTGTTGCCAATCTTCCGTTTTGTTTCCCCCCCCCGCGATTTTTCTCCCCAAATCCCCCCCATGACATAGTTGTCTATCTTAGTTGAGGGCCGTTCTAGTTGTGGCATGTGGGACGCCGCCTCCACACGGCCCGACGAGCGGTGCCGTGTCCGTGCCTGGGATCTGAACGGGCAAAACCCTGGGCCGCCGAAGGGGAGCGTGTGAACTTAACCACTCGGCCACGGGGCTGCCCCGTCCGTGGACTTTTTTATCACCTGATTTCACCTCGCAAAACTTCAAAGCTTCAAGTTATCAGAGAGGTTTGGGAAGTTGTTTTTATTTATTTAATTAATTTATTTTTCGAGGAAGACGAGCCCCGAGCTGACACCTGCTGCCAATTCTCCTCTTTTTGCCCCGGGAGAGTGGTCCCGAGCTAACATCCGTGCCCATCCTCCTCCCGTTGATAGGCGGGACGCCAACCACAGCGTGGCTCACCAAGCGGCGCCACGTCCGCACCCCGGATCCGAACCGGCGAACCCCTGGCCGACAAAACGGAACGTGCGAACTTAACTGCTGTGCCGCCGGGCTGGCCCTTCGGGAAGTTCTTTTCAGGACACGGGCCATAAACTAGAATCACCGCTACAGGTTTATCGGAGCGACATCAGCGTTCGTGGTGGATTGAGTCGTCCCCTCTGTCTCTCCCCTCCAGGGGACAACCAAAGGGACGTCTATCGACCCACCCACCAAGGATTCCCCCCCCCCCCGCATGGCACAGGATGCCTGAGATCCACGCAGCCCTACAGCGGCAAGTCACATTCGCACAGTCAAAATTCAATGGCAGAGGGGGCTGGCCCCGTGGCCGAGTGGTTAAGTTCGCACGCTCCGCTGCAGGCGGGTGTTTCGTGGGTTCGAATCCTGGGCGCGGACATGGCACTGTTCATCAGACCACGCTGAGGCAGCGTCCCACATGCCACAACTAGAAGAACCCACAACGAAGAATACACAACTATGTACCGGGGGCTTTGGGGAGAAAAAGGAAAAAATAAAATCTTTAAAAAAAAAATTCAATGGCAGAGACAAAACGTTAAGGTCAGCGAGAGGGAAGAGAATAACCGGCCCAGGAGCAACAGTGTGAAGAACATGGAGAAGACGGGTCCTAGACGCCGGGGTCCCCGGAGCAGCAATTTCATCAGAGGCCCGCGAACGTCCACGATCTCCACACCACGTTTATGGCCGACTGCGTGTGTGGGTCCTTTGGAATCGACCAGGCTACCGTCTGGGCCACTTTGGGACATCGTGTCTAGCTGCCCCGAGCGGTGGAGCTGTCGTTCGAGTGTAAGATGGGGCCCGTCCGGGAGAGCATGGGGACGGGGAAAGGGAGGCCGCGGGAAGTCACAGAGTCTGAGGTGTTCGGGGGAGACCGACTCTTCTAAAGTGGAGGCGGTAGAAGGAGAGCAGCAGGATTTTTGGATTTTTGTTCTCTCTGTTAGGTATCTGGGTCCGGAGGAGAGTGGGGCGGGGGGGGATGGTTGTGGTGGTGGTGGTGGTGGTGGGTGTGAGGCTGAGGCAGGGCTGGTGTTTCCTTTCCGGGTCAGGTGAAAGAGCTCCTCCAGTGGAGGTTTTTGGACAAGGGGTCTGGTCTGGCAGGATGGGAGGTTGCGGGTCGAGCCACAGGGGAATCTGTCGTAGCTCAGACTCGGGCCTTTGAAGAAATAGACAGAGAGAGGAGTTTTGCTCTGTCTGTCACCGCAGCCGGCACCTCAGGAGCAACAACAGAAGGCTTCCCGAATGAGTGAAGGGGCAGGAGCCAGCGTGCCCCGTGCCTCTCTCAGCCCTGCGCCGGCAGGGAAGGAAGCAGGCAGGCAGGCAGGCAGGCAGGCCTCAGGGCTACTCCGTCCTACTGCCCGGTGGTCCCTGTCCCGGCCCCGCCCCCACTCTCCCCCTGACCCTCACCGCTCCCCAGCCCTCTTGTCAGCCAGAGAGGCGATGGGGGGGCGGGGCGGTCCCAGAACAAGTTTCCTCTCATCCACCATCATCTTGCCACCCTGACGACTTGGCCCGAGATCCTGCCTAGGCTGTAGCCGTGTGTGGTTTTCCTGTGGACAAGGGGGCCGGTTCACCATTTCGGAGGAAACCCCTAGCCTTCCACTGCCGAGTCGAGTCGGTGGGACTCGCCAGCCTGGGAGGGGGGGGGGAGGGGAGGTCAGGCCCATTCATTCCGACGGGCCTGGTGTCAGGGCTTCATTCAAGTGCAGGAAGCTCTCTCCCATGGCCTCGGGCTCTTTTCCATTGAACGGCTTTCTTCAATTCCCCCACCCTTAGGCCGCAGTCCGCCAAGGGCCGGGAGGCAGGGAGGGAAGATGTTGGGGCAGGGTGGCTGTCTGAGAAACTCGCCTCGTCTGGGGCAGAAAGAGTGCCCCCCTCCTTTCTCTAACCCTACTAGACTGCTTGAGGATCACGGACGGTTTGGCTCATCGATGAGCCCTGCGTTATGGGCCCGGCAAGCAAACTCCTAACTGGCAACCCGCTGCTCTAGGCGTGTGTGGGTTTTTTGATCATTCACCTTCAAGTTCGCACGACATTGGTCCGTGTCCCCCGCCCCAGCTTCCCATGGGAAATCCTCCGTCTCTTTCCACAGACTCACTGGCGACTTCACACAGCGCCTGCCTCCTCCTCCTCCTCCTCCTCCTCCTCCTCCTCCTCCTCCTCCTCCTCCTCCTCTGAAGGGGCTGACCCCGTGGCCGAGCGGTTGAGTTTGCACGCTCCGCTTCAGCGGCCCGGGGCTTCAAAGGTTCGGATCCTGGGCTCGGACACGGTACCGCTCATCAAGCCACGCTGAGGTGGCGTCCCACACGGCAGAACCAGAGGGACCCTCAAAGAGAATATACAACTAGGTACTGGGGTGCTCTGGGGAGAAGAAGAAGAAGGAGGAGGAATAAAAAGAAAAGATAAGATTGGCAATGAGCTCGGGTGCCGGTCTTTAAAAAAAATAAAAATAAAAAAAGAGGAAGAAAGATGGACAAACAGGAACGAATCCCACTGACGGCACCTCCAAATGGTGGGGGGTAGGGGGGTGGGGGGGGTGGGGAGTGGCATCATCGGGCCAATGGTGACTCTAAGTCGTGATCCCGCGGTTGTGTTATTTGATATTTTATCGAATCGATTTATTATTTTATTTTTGAGGAAGATGAGCCCTGAGCGAACATCTGCCGCCAATCCTCCTCTGTCGGCCGAGGAAGACTGGCCCTGAGCTGACATCCGTGCCCATCCCCCTCTACTTTCCAGGTGGGATGCCTGCCATAGAGTGTCTCGCCAAGCGGTGCTGGGTCCTGCGCCCGGGATCCGGACCGGCGAACCCGGGGCCGGCGGAGCGGAACGTGCGAACTTCACCGCTGCGCCACCGGGCCGGCCCCCGGAGTTGTTTTAAAAATCCAGTAAGGGGCTGGCCCCGTGGCCGAGTGGTTAAGTTCGCGCGCTCCGCTGCAGGCGGCCCAGTGTTTCGTCGGTTCGGATCCCGGGCGCGGACACGGCACTGCTCATCAAACCACGCTGAGGCGGCGTCCCACATGCCACCGCTAGAAGGACCCACAACGAAGAACACACAACTATGTACCGGGGGGCTTTGGGGAGAAAAAGGAAAGACAAAAAATAAAATCTTCAAAACTCCAATAAAACTTTGAGTGAAGACGACGAGGAGGATGCGAAACGTATCTCACGCCTCCGAGCCGAGCCGTCCGTTTAGGAAGGGGGACGAGGACCCTTTGTAAGCGATGTCCCTTTTTAAGCACCATTCTAAACCACAGAACAGAACTCCCTCTCCTCGACCCGGAGCGACCCGGAGCGAGGAGGTTCCTGGGTGTGTCAGAGAGGGCCACGTCCTCTGCAGCACGAACGAACCGCCAGGGTTCGGCCACGGGAAAGAATTTCTTCCTCTCCAGGTGGACTAAAAGTCGCCGACGGCAGCGGGCGTAGGTGCTATCCTTCCCGTCCAGGAAAGGCAGGGAGAACTTCAGCCGTGAAGAGAAGGAGGTCTTCCTCACTCCCCGTTTCGGGAGGGCCCCTTTGGCAGGGGAGTTTTGTCTCCTGATTTCAAGTCAGGAAGAAAAGGGAGAGAGAGAGAGAGTGTCCTTCTCGTGTCAGGTCGGTCTGAGGGGGACCTCCTCTGGTTTCCTCCCTTCCCAGGGAAGGCCGTTCGCTCCTTCTTCTAGAAAAAGCTCCCAAAGCACCACCGCCCAGGATGGTTGACCTACGCCCATCGTCCCTCCTTTCCCAATCATTTCTACCGCGACAGAGGGACAGAGGCCCCGGCCCCATCCCCATCCCCACCCCCACCCCCATCGCCTGCCTCCTTGATGGCCAAAGGAGCTGCCTCTGAGAATGGAACGGGGCTTGGAAACCTTCTAGAGGGGTGACTCTCACCTGCCTGCCTGCTGGGAAAAGCACCCACGCTGTCCATCGGACTGCTCTTTTGGGCAAACGTAGGCGTGCCACGTAGCGATCGACAGCTATGGCGGGGGGGCGGGGGCGGGGTGGCGTGGTGGTGCCCAGGATCCACGACACGTGACGGCTGCGGAGCACGACAGCCCTAAGACCTTGAGGGAGACGGGGTGGCGCGTGAATCCTTTCGGAACGAGAACGACAGGAAACGCTGACGGGGACGTGTTCTCGTCTCGAGAACACACCAACGCCTCGCACGGTGTCTGACCCGGGGTGCCTCTGACTTTTGTCATCAGAGAAGATCCTGTCGACCGCCCCTCACGCTTTGGGGAAAAGGGGAGAGGGACTCGGTAGCACGGGAGAAGCCATCCATCCGCCCTTCCTTTCCGTCTTCACGGCTCCTTCTCGTGGAAAACGAGGAAGCCGTCCGGAGGAACGGAACACTGACCCGGGCCAAAGCGTGGCCCAGCCTGAGCCTCCAAAACCTTCTGCTAAGTGAGAGGTGCCAGACATCCAAGGCGACCTACGTTGCGATTCCACACAGAGGAGAGAGCTAGAACGGTCCAACCCTAGAGGGCGACAGCAGATGGCGGCGGTGGTGGTGGTCGTGGTGAGGCAGATCCGGGAGTGGGGCCGTTTTTTCTTTCGGAGGGAGGGGATGGAAACGGAAACCTTCTGGAAATAGATAGCCGTGACGGATGCGCCACCTTGGGGAGGGAGACTCCCGAAGGCCACTGGCTTGTGCCCCGTGGAAAGGATGGATTCGGTGGGATGGGAATTCTACCTCCGTGTAGAGCGTGTGGTAAACCACGAGGTGGGTGGGTGGGTGGATGGCCTCCCTGCCTCGCCTCCACCTAGACGTCCACACACAGAGACCGACGAGGGAGGGAGGGAGGGAGAGAGACAAGGTGGACAGAGGCCAAGGCCGAGGCCGAGGCAGTGAGCGAGTAAGTGATCGACCCTGGCCATAGGGATTCCTCAGAGGGCGTCTCTTGGCTCCCCAAACGAAGAATGTGTGTGGAGATCGAGAAAGATCACCGACCTAGGAGAACCAGCAAGACTTCCTCACCCTCCAGAGAGCCGCTGGGCCCCTGCCGTCCCTGCCACCGCCACCCCTACCCCTCGCCTTTGGCAGCGACGCCAACGAAAGGCAGGCAGACGAGTGGGAGAGTCGTGTGGTGGTGTCCCCCAAGGAAGGTGGGTCCATGCCGACGAGCGGTCGTCGGCGTGTGGAAAAGCCAGAGGCGGGCTGACTAGAAGGAGGGCGTCCTGGGGGAAGGGGCCAGGGTGTGAGGGAGAGAGGCCTGTTTCTCTTCCCCTGTTGGTCCCAAGTCAGGGGCCCAAAGGAGGAAAGCTGTCCGTTCCTTTCCGACTCGGACGGTTCGGGCGGGACCGACCGATCCCCGCGGCGGCGCGGTCGGGGCTTTCTGGACCAGAACCCCTCTCTCCGTCGCCTTTCGACCACACACACGCTTTAGAGGCC
>NW_027222038.1:85000-91619 GCF_041296265.1 Equus caballus
AAGGCGCGCGGCGCGGCGGCAACACGGCCCGCCCCACCGTGGGGAGGGCCGCCCGCGAGACACAGCCAAGAGGCACAGGCGGAGCATCCGCCGCGTCACGGAGACCCGACACCGCCCACGCCACAAGGCACGGGGCGGGGGAGCGAGGTCGGGCCGGATTCCGCACCCCTGCCACCACCCCGCCACTCGCAGCGGGGAGAACGGGCGAGGGGCCCGCGGGCAGAGCGAGAAGAGCGGTCCCGTTCGCCATGAACGTCCGTCCCTCGTCTGGCACGGCAGGCCCGGCCCGGGAGAGCACAGCATCACCACATCGATCAGCAGCATAACGCGAGGTCCCCGAGCAAGGGAAACCGGCGAGGACAGCCAGCGGAGGAGCCTGCTTCAGCCTCACCGGCCCCCCTCCTCCTCTAGCAAGCGCGGGCGACGACCCCAGGACGGGAACGCCTGACACTGGCACGGAGCCGGCGGGACGGGGTAAGTCGCGACCGCACCCGGGTGCCGGCGGCAGGGAGTGCACGTGGTAGGGACCCCGCGCCCTAACCCCGCCGCCCTCGGGTACCAGAGACCGGAGGTGGCACCACGGTCGGGGACGCCTGGAGCACAAGAGCCGGCGCGCAGGCCCCAGCGGGCGGCTCAGCGGCGGGGTGGAAACGGGCGTCCGATTCTCGGCCAGAGCCCGGAGACCTCCCCGCACACGCATCCAGGCACCCGGAAGCTCCGGGCGACTGTCACCCGAGCAGGCGTGTCAGCACTTATCTGGCGGCACAAAACCACCCATTCAGGGGCAAGAATCGCCGCGCCCGGAGACGGGGCCCACCCACGGATCAGGGGAACCCCTGGATCACGGCCACGGCCACCAGACCCCAAGCACGACCCCATCGCCACCAGGCCCGGAGCTCCCGGGGCCATCTGGTCGACCCCAGAAGCGTGGCGGCAGGGGGAGCCGGGGACAGCCTCCCCGGGCCGCCCGCGCGGGCCGGGACCGGTCGGTCCCTCCCTCTGAGTCGCCGGGTCAGGACTTAGAAAAAAATTCCCACGGAGGAGCCTCCGGCGGCGGGCCCGGCGGGACCGTGGCTCCGTCCCTCCCGGGGCTCCACCTACGCCTCGAGCCGGCCCCCTCCACCTCCGGACAAAGACGCGACCCGCGAAACTCGGAGAGAGAAGTCCGGTCCGGCGGCCCGGACCCACCCCGGGCACGCGTCCCGGCCGGGGACGCCCTCCCCGGCCCGCCCTCGAGGCTCCGGGGCCGGTCCACGCTCTTCTCAGGCGGGACTTGGACAAAAAACTGCCACGGAGGAGGAGGCATCCGAGGACCGGGCCCGGTCCCCACCGCCAGAGCCGGTCGACTCGGAAGACCAGTGGGGAAAAGGCCAGCCCGGCGGCCGAGCCCGTCGCGCCCTCCACGGGCCTCCCCCGCAAGGCCCGGCCGGTCCCCACCTCCGGAGCGGGGGCGCGGAAGGGATCGGCGCGGAAGGCCCGACCACCGGGCCGCCCTCAGGACGACGGCCGGGCACGGGACGGGTTCCCCCGCCCGTTCCCCCGCGGCGGCCCCCCCCCCCCTCCCGGGGACGGAGGGGCACCGGCGGCTGCTGGTCGACCCGTCCGGGAGGCCCCACACCCGGCCGGCACCGGGCGGCGCGGCGACAGCCCACCTCCCTCAGTAGCCTGCACCTCCAATCTCCGGCGAGCGGGCGTCGCGCTCACGCCCCGGCGCCACCGGGCCAGATCCCGCCAGCGACGCCGGCCTCCGGGACTCTGCCTCGGTCACCGCGGCCGAGTCCCGTCCCTTGGCCCGCGTCGCGCGGAGCTCCGGAGGAAAGAGACGGTCTCGCGGCCGCCAGGTGGCACCCGGCGACCGGCGACCGCCTCAGCGGGACGGAGCCGGAGCGCGGGCCCGCCGGGGCACAGCCGGGCCGCCGGGCCGCCAGATCCCGTCCCGGCGCCCCCTCGGACCCAGCCTCCCGGCCCAGCTCGGCCCCGGGGCGTCCGCCCGCGGGCTCGCGGCCGCCAAGGCGCAGCCCCAGCCGCAGGAGGGGGACCCGGAAAAGGTTTCTCGGGCGCTCACCGGGAAGGGGACGGGGAGAGTTCCCCCAGAGAGGCCAGGGGTCGGCCCGGGCCGGGCTGAGCCGGTGCGGCCGGGAGGCCGCCGCTTCCCCGGAGCGGCCGGAGCCCCGGGGCTCCCGGGAGGACTTAGAAAATCAGGGCGGGCGGGGACGGTCAAGCCGAAACCAGGCACGTCATCCGAGACCGTGATGACGGGAGGGAGGAAAGCTTTCAAGCGCAGAGGGTCTGTCGAAGGCAGGCGGAGAGTCTACCCGCTGAAACGGACGAAGATGGGAAAAAGAGGCTAGCTGAGGTGCCGACATTTAAGGAAATTAAAAAAAAAAAAAAGCACGAGGGCGTGGAGAACTGAGGGAAAATCAACACTGAGAAATCTACCCTCTGAAACTGACGAAGATGGGCAACAGGGGCTAGCTCGGGTGGCAATCTTTAAGCAGAACACACACACACACACACACACACACACACGCGCGTAGAGACCTGGGGAAAAAGCAACGCTGAGAAATCTACCCTCTGAAACTGACGAACATGGGCAACACAGGCTAGCTCAGGTGGCAATCGTTAAGCAAAAAAATAAATAAATAAAATAAAAAACTACAATGGCGAGGAGACCCGGTGAAAAAGCAACCCTGAAAAAGGTACCCTCTGAAACGGAGGAAGCAGGGCAACAGAGCCTAGCTCAGGTGACAATATTTAAGCCAAAAAGAAAGAAAGAAAGAAACAAAGAAACAAAGAAAAGAGCAAGGGAGTGGAGACCTTGGGAAAGAGCGATACTGAAAAATCTAGCTGAAACTGACAAAGATGGGCAACACACGTTAGCTCAAGTGCCAATCTTGCAAAGAAAACACACACACTCACACACACACACACACTGAGGGACGTGGAGACCTGGGGAAAAAGCAACACTGAGAAATCCACCCTCTGAAGCTGACGAAAATGGGCCACAGAGGCTAGCTCAGGCGGCAATCGTTAAGCAAAAGAAACACACAAGGGCGTGGAGACCTGGGGAAAAAGCAACACTGAGAAATCCACCCTCAGAAACTGAGAAAGAGCGCAACAGAGGCTAGCTCAGGTGGCAATCGTTAAGCAAAAGAAACACACAAGGCGTGGAGACCCGGGTAAAAGCAGCACGGAGAAATCCACCCTCTGAAACTGAGGAACATGGGCAACAGACGCTAGCTCAGGTTGGAACCTTTAAGCAGAAAAGAAAGACACCAGGGCGTGGAGAGCTGGCGAAAAAGCAACACTGAGAAATCTACCCTCTGAAACTGAGAAAGAAGCGCAACAGAGGCTAGCTCAGGTGGCAATCTTTAAGCAAAGAAACACACAAGGGCGTGGAGACCTGGGGAAAAAGCAACACTGAGAAATCCACCCTCTGAAGCTGACGAAAATGGGCAACAGAGGCTACCTCAGGTGGCAATCATTAAGCAAAATAATAAAATAAAATAAAAAACTACAATGGCGAGGAGACCCGGTGAAAAAGCAACCCTGAAAAAAGGTACCCGCTGAAATGGAGGAAGCAGGGCAACAGAGCCTAGCTCAGGTGACAATATTTAAGCCAAAAAGAAAGGAAGAAAGAAAGAAAAGAGCAAGGGAGTGGAGACCTTGGGAAAGAGCAATACTGAAAAATCTAGCCTCTGACTGACAAAGACTGGCAACACACGTTAGCTCAAGTGCCAATCTTGCAAAGAAAACACACACACTCACACACACACACACTGAGGGACTTGGAGACCTGGGGAAAAAGCAACACTGAGAAATCCACCCTCTGAAGCTGACGAAAATGGGCCACAGAGGCTAGCTCAGGTGGCAATCGTTAAGCAAAACACACAAGGGCGTGGAGACCTGGGGAAAAAGCAACACGGAGAAATCCACCCTCTGAAACTGACGAAGAAGGGCAACAGATGCTAGCTTAGGTTCAATATTTGAGCAAAAAAAAAAAAAAAAAAAAACCCACACACAAGGGCGTGCAGAACTTGGGAAAGAGCAAGACTGAGAAATCTACCCTCTGAAACTGACAAAGATGGGCCACAGAGGCTAGCTCAGGTGGCAATCGTTAAGCAAAAGAAACACACAAGGGCGTGGAGACCTGGGGAAAAAGCAACACTGAGAAATCTACCATCTGAAACTGAAGAAGATGGGCAACAGAGGCTAGCTCAGGTGGCAATCATTAAGCAAAAAAAATAAAAAATATAAAAATACAATGGCGAGGAGACCCGGTGAAAAAGCAACCCTGAAAAAAGGTACCCGCTGAAACGGAGGAAGCAGGGCAACAGAGCCTAGCTCAGGTGACAATCTTTAAGCCAAAAAAAAAAAAAAAAGAAAAGAAAAAGAGCAAGGGAGTGGAGACCTTGGGAAAGGCGATACTGAAAAATCTAGCCTCTGAAACTGACAAAGATTGGCAACACACGTTAGCTCAAGTGCCAATCTTGCAAAAAAAACACACACACTCACACACACACACTGAGGGACTTGGAGACCTGGGGAAAAAGCAACACTGAGAAACCTACCCTCTCAAACTGACGAAGATGGGCAACAGATGCTAGCTTAGGTTCAATATTTGAGCAAAAAAAAAAAAAAAAACACACACACACACAAGGGCGTGCAGAACTTGGGAAAAGCAAGACTGAGAAATCTACCCTCTGAAACTGACAAAGATGGGAAACAGAGGCTTAGCTCAGGTGGCAATCTTTAAGCAGAAAAAAAAAAAAACAACAACAACAAAAAACCCCACAATGGAGTGGAGACCGGAAATCAACACTGAAAAATACAAATACAATGGAAGGCCAATAGACAGAGCAGGCACTTTCACCTGGGGAGGAGGAGGTACGCATGGATGACCAATAAGCGCATGCAAAGATGTGAGCTGTTCCCTGGAAAAGCAAGTGAGAAAATTAAGGGAGACATTGTGGGGACACACGGGTGAGACTGGCTTCTTCCAAATACAGGAACAGGATCAAACTGCTAGTGAGGTCGCGGAGAAGCCAAGTCAGTCACTCACGCCTCACTGGTGGTGAAGGGAAACGGTATGGCCTCTGTGAAAAATGGCGTGGCGGGTTCCAAAACTCACACGCCGCGGAAACAACCACCGAAAGTGGCAACCTACATAAGCCCTTGGTGTATCTTGCCTCCTAAGAGCGTCTGTATGTAGCTGGAGCCTTGGGTCGTTAAGGCTTCCACAGTGATCTGTGGTGGTGGTGGGGGGGCCTTGGGCCTTGGGGGTCTCCGCTGGACCTCAGGAAGTCAGCAGCCCAGGAGTCCCGTGAGTCCTTCCAGGGAGGGAGGCATCCAACCCGAGGTGGTCTGGAGGGCTTCCTCCCGCCGCTCCCGGGGCTGGGGCGGGGGGGCGGGGAGTGGGGGCTGCGGCCACGTTCCTGTTCATTCACACAGAATCCGGGGCATGAATGTTCTTAGCAGCTCTGTTCCACACAGACCCACACTGGAAACCACACAGATGTCCTGCAAGTCCCATCCCTTGCTCATGTCGCGGGGCTCCGGAGCCCCTCTGTAAGCGGCCGCCGGGGTCGAAAACAGCCGACGCGGAGGGGTCAGCGGGGGGCCGGGTCACCGGCCCGCGGGGGTGCACAGCCTGAGCCCACCGCGAGTCGGGGTCTCTCTCTGTCTACCTCTGTCTGTCTCTCTGTCTCTCTGTCTCTGACTCTGTCTCTCTCTCTCTTTCTCTCTGGGCCCGCTTGGGGCGGCGGGGGTGCACGCGAGGCCCCGGGATGTCCACCTCAGGCTCCCAGGCAGCACAGGGCAACCCTGGGCGCAGGAGGTCTTGGAAAATCGGCGGGGAGGGGGTGGGGTGGGTGGGCTTGCCAGGAAGGGGACAGACTCCCCACGTGACTCCTGAGCCGGGCCGGGGACGCGGCCTGGCTGACGCGGACAGAGGGTGGAAAAGTCCCCCGGAGATGCACGGGGCAGGCCGGGGCTGCCGGCCCCCGATTCCCCTGGCGGCCGAGCACTTCCCCGGGTCCCGGGAGGACTTAGAAAATCAGGGCGGGGGTGGGGGGTGGGGGTCGCTGTCCAGAACGAAACCATGCACGTCATCAGAGAAGGACCGTGACGACGGAGGAATTGTCCGCAGTCTGTCGAGGTGTGTGCAGCCTCACTTCCGGCCCAGAGGGTCTTTCCTAAGGCAGACGGACAGACAGAGCCCACAAGTCGTAGAGGAAGGACGAGCCGCTTGGCCGCTGAAAAGTTTTGCAAGACAAAACGGGTCTCCCTCCGCACGGGGCCACAGCAAAGCCCAAAGATGACACACGGGGGAGCATGGGTGCAGATTCACGTGTGGTGATAAGAATATGGATTTCAGCAGGGCTTCCCGTCCTCATCAACTGAAACGAAGCACCCAAATGAATTAACGGGTTGGGGGGTGAGGAGACACACAGCCATTCCCCTCCACAAATCGAGTTCCCCGGGACATCCTCACAGCGCCGTGCTGTGAGTGTGTGTGGGTGTTTAAAATGGGGTAAATGTGGACGTGGAACTGCTCCGTGAAACCAAAATAACAACAGTCGTAGATCTTCTTTGGTCATTTAGAAAATTCTTCCCCCCC